>NC_090650.1:237526200-237826200 GCF_040937935.1 Hyperolius riggenbachi
ATAGAACTTTTTCCTCCCACCAGGTTTACTTTGAAGCAGCCAGTCAGTTGTTTTAATGAGCGGCGTGGAGGTGTAATGGATAGACCTACATATCTGCATGGAGCTTGCATATTCTCCCTGTGTTAGGGTGGCCTTTCTTCCAGTACTCCAGTTTCCTCCCATACCCTAAAAACATACAGATAAGTCTACACTCAAATAGAGCACCTACAAATTTGGGCACCAGGTTAAGCCAATAGTGGAATATTGGAAATCATAACAATATTCTACTTTCACTTTACCTAACCTTTTCCCCTAGTAACCCTCCCTCTACATACTCCTAACACTAACCTATTCCCCATAAATATTTGTGCCGCAGTCTCCGTCCCTAAATAATGATGGACAGTGAACTCAAGTCCCATTTTTTGGCATAAAAACTTTTGAAACCTTCAGGGCATCTTTGCAGCCACAAATACTTTAGAAAATGTGTGCAAAGTGTTCAAAAACCCAGACAGGGGCATGGTGGAAGGGGATCAATAGTTTTGCCAAAAAAATACATATTTTACACAAATGCTTTTTTAAGAGTTTTTAAAAGAGATGTCAATGCACTTTAAGTTTACCAATACTCTACTAACCTGTAAATCCTTGTCCATTATAGCACGAAGGTTAGTGTTAAGAAGAGTAGGTAGGTGGTGGATAGTGTTATGCATAGGTGGGGTAGGATTAGACATACAGTAAGTAGGGAATGGCTCATTTAAGAGTTATGCTAGGATGAAGTAATAGTAGCATATCAGTAAATTTACTGATATTCTACTAACAGTAAAAGTAGATATTGTAGTGAAATGTTGGTAAATTTACTGATATTCTACTAGCCCGTAAATACGCACTCATTTAACTTGCATCTTTTTTTATGTATGTTAGGTGTTGGTGGATGTATTTTTGGACCTTACCTACCTATCATCACTTAGGTGAGGAGTAACCTAAGGGTTTTTTGGTATATTTCCACTTGTATGCAGGGTAATATTGTTTATCAGATTTAGCAGAACTCTGTGCTGGAAATCTGTGATGGCAATTATTACAAAGTGGCTATTCACCTTTTTATCTTGCTACATGGTGTTCTCTCTAATTTGAGAAATTTAGCATGTCAGGTGTTAATGGAGAACAATCTGATTTTTACACACTTGATTGTCTGTTTTAAAAAGGCAAAACACAGCCCCAATATAAATAAACAATGTAAATGAATGAGTCTGAAATTGGCTCTGTTTGTTGTAACTTCAGCACTTTCAGAGAATGGAGCTTCAGTTCACCACCTTAAGGAACTTTCACTGGAAAATTAGTGCTGACCACTGCCAATCAGTAAATAAGGCATTGTAAAAGTGGTGATCAGATTTAAAACTGGAGATACAAGTAGTGACAATCTATTACAAGATCACCACTTTTGTCCTTTTAGTAATTGTAAAAGTTTTGTTACAGAAGCAGAACGTCTTTCTTGGTGTTAACAGTTAAAGGAATACTTGTCACCTAAAAAAAATGACTTTTACTCACCTGGGGCTCCCCTCAGCCCCCTGCAGCTGAACGGTGCCCTCGCCGTGTCCCTCCGATGCGCCTGGACTCGCCGGCGGCCACTTCCGGTTTGGCCATCACCGGCCGACAGGCTGGGAACGCGGCTGATTATCTGCGTCCCTGGCCGCAATAGCGCCCTCTATAATGCTATTGCGTCCGGGAACGCGGCTAATAAGCCGCGTTCCCAGCCTATCGGCCGGTGACGGCCAGACCGGAAGTGGCCACCGGCGAGTCCAGGCGCATTGGAGGGACACGGCGAGGGCACCGTTCAGCTGCAGGGGGCTGAGGGGAGCCCCGGGTGAGTAAAAGTCATTTTTTTAGGTGACTTAAGTATTCCTTTAACCAATGTAAACTTGCATAAAATGTTCTATAAAATGTCTTAACTTTCTCATTTCATTTCCTGTTTTGCATAGCAGCTACAACATATGTTTGTTCCTTCATTTTTGTTTTTTTTATATTATTGAGTACATTCTTTTGCTAAAGAAGTTTTAATAGCCGTGGTTTAAAAAGGTGATTGTAGTAATGGTGTGATATATATCCTAATCTTTGACAAAACTTAGTTCAAAAAGTTTCTCAGTTATTTTATTTGTTAACATCAGTATGCATCATTATTACAATGTGCATCAGCACCATATAGACAGTCCCCTACTTCCAAACAACTCAAGTTTCAAAGTTGTTTTTGTGTACAAAATCTACAATACTATTTTAATGTCATATTTTTGTTGTTATATGTTAAAATATAGTATAGTATAGTATAAACAGTTATAGGTTGTTAAAAACACTTTAAAAGCACATTGAAATTGTTTTTTAATTATATTACATTTCAAAACCCAGAGTTGTCCAAAAGTAAACAATTTATCTGTGTTTACCGGTTTTTACCATAGGACTCAACTACAAATGAATTCAACTTACAAATAAACTCCAGGGGCTTGATTCACAAAAAAAGTGTTAACTGCATAGCACGGCCATGCTATCAGTTAACACTCTTTTGTGAATCAAGCCCCTGGAATGGAACCTGTAGGGAGGGGACCGCCTGTATTTGGAAACAATGTTAATGGGTGAAAGAGACAATATTTTCCATAGCAGTGAAACGAAAGCACTACAAGCACCATATTTCTCTTAGCTTTATTTATTAATAAAGCAGCATGTTACAGAAGGACAATGAAATAGCACGCTAATATCATGCAGTTACTATAATATATTATATAGGTACTAAGATCAAACAAAAGAAAAAAATGTAAAGCAATAAAAGGAATTTAAGAAAAAACCTTTATATAATCAGCTCATACTATTTCTAAAATGATATCCAGAGTAGGGATGCTCATTCGGATTCCACGGAAATGCAATTTCTGAAATTCCGATCGGAAATTGCATTTCCGCATCGGAATGCGGAAATCGGTAATGCAAGTGCGGTAGGCGGATTTCCGCCGGAAATCGCAGAAATTTCCGCCGGATCTCGCGGAAATTCCACTCGACTTTAACATCTATTTTCTCAAAAACTATAAGGTCTTTTTGAAAACGTTTTTTGCATCTTGTTCACAAGATTCGGTTTAATAAACCCTGAAGTCGGCGGATTTTTACTGTAATGTAAAATGCAGAAAATCTGCATCTGCCTATCTTCTGCATTTTTCATTACAGTAAACATCCGCCGACTGTAACGGTTAATAGCAAAGCCCCCGTAAGTCCTAGAAACACCAAATTTTCAGGGTTTATTAAACAGAATCTTCTGAACAAGATGCAAAAAAAAGTTTTCAAAAAGACCTTATAGTTTTTGAGAAAATCGATGTTAAAGTCAGGCGGAATTTCCGCGATTTCCGGTGGAAATTCCACATTGGAATGCGGAAATTGGTAGCGGAAAGCGGAATCGGTAATTGGCAATGGCGGAATGCGGATTTACCGCGGAATCGGAAATTGACATTTCCGTCCATCCCTAATCCAGAGTACCATAACTCACATAAAGGTCATTGTATAAACTAAAAGCAAAAGAAAATGATATACTCTGAAACCAGTCTGTAATCAATTAAACGGGTATAATTTTTTCTACAACAACAACATTAGATTTTTTGATGTTAAATGTAGTTTAATTTCTGGCCATGTAAGTTCATCCCTGAAAAGTAGAGCCAGTGGTAAATAGGACTAGAATATTACGTAACAACGCCACATTACTCCATGATGATGTCAGCCACACTCAAACAAGCACAAACACAATTGAACACAATCACAATGCGTAGTATACATCAACTGTCCCAAACTCCTAACTAGGAATGAGGTTAATGTGTCGTTCCCTAACCTTCACCTACTGATTTTTCGATATTCGATAATCCCAGATATTATGTCCATCTCACTACTCAACATTCCTGCAATCACCTTTTTACTATTTACTCATCTACTACTTATCTTTGCTCTTACTGCAGTATTGACTTTGACACCACCTGCCACATACCAACATCTCATTTGTATAAAAATACACTGTGCCCACCTTCATTGTGAGCTGCACACTTCTCTTCTATCCTAATAAACTTTATCCCCTCCTATTTGTTCAAGAGTCCTCAAATTCATAACTGTTCATTGCCACTCCTTGGCAACCAGACTGTTCTCTCCCTGCCTTGGTACAACCTCTACTGTGTACAAAAGGCTCATACAATTAAAGTCAGAAGT
This sequence comes from Hyperolius riggenbachi, assembly GCF_040937935.1. Classification (NCBI taxonomy): domain Eukaryota; kingdom Metazoa; phylum Chordata; class Amphibia; order Anura; family Hyperoliidae; genus Hyperolius; species Hyperolius riggenbachi. The sequence goes on from NC_090650.1 coordinate 237,530,398, forward strand.
TCTTTAAAATGTAACCCCTTTGCATATATATTATTCTAACAGAATTTACAGGTTAGTGTGAGGTTAGTTAAGGTGATAGTAGAATATAGGTAACATTGCTGATTACTACAATCAGGCTTGCCCTATGCACAAATTCTCGGTCACCTTTAGTCCATGTACACGGGTGAATCAATGAGGAATATTCTATAAAATAGTGTATGAATATATAAATAAAATAATGTCAATGTTCAGTTAACATTTCAAGAAAAGTTAGTCCACTATATCAAAACCTAACTACTTACTGTTCTTACTCTTTTTGAAGTTTTCATGTCTAAAAATACACTAATGTGCATTAAATCGAAGGAGCTTAACATGTAAATGCAGAATATTTTAGCCTAAATATTTAAAATCTCTGCCTAGAAACTATTGCTTATGTTCAGCAAGGGTTTAATTTACCATAGAGGTATGAATGAATCACAGGGGCACCTTCTAATGAAAAAAGAAAAAAAAATAGCACAGTACCACAGTTATGGAATCAACATTTGTTATGATATATCTCTGCTATTTGGAGATAGAATCCAATAGATAGTATTCTTTAAAATACAAGTTGACATTGGGAGTGTTAGATTTTTTTTTTATTTTTATTTTTGCACAGACTACCAGAATGTGTAAATGTCATACTTAAAATATATCATTCTTTTAAGATGTGCACAGTATTTTGAAAACTTAACTGTACAGATTTAAAAATAATAATAATAATAATAATAATAATAATAATAATAATAATAATTATAATTATAATTATAACAATAATAATAATACAACACAGACATGTGTACTATATATATAATCACTGGTGGAATTGTACCTGTTATTGTGTTATGTTATGCTTAAATGTAGAATTACTTGTTAAATGCAATACTAAATGCACTGATTACAGATGTACAACCTGGTATAAGATGATTTTAAGTACTATCAAAAGACTGAGATTAGTATCCTGTATCTTTTTATAAATATGTAATTATGTTTTCTGTGTAAGTATTAGGTGGTTAATAACAGACTATATCATGTACTAGAAAACTGAACAGATGGTTTCTGCATCATTGCTCCTTCTGCTTCTAATGAAGAAAGCCAAGTTTGGCACAAGAATGTTGCACTTGTTGAAACTTTTCTTTAACAGTATAGAATTAGTGGTGTGCAGAAGCAGACTTCATCATAGCCTGCTATATTTAAACTGCTACTTTACGAACACAAGTTAAAACATCATAGTCTAGTTATTGGCAGCCAATGGCAGAAAAGACAAATATACATATTAGTGCATTTGGTACTGGACAGTTCTTGTCCAAAAGAGGGGTCACATTAAAGAGTCAATCTGTTACAGAACAGGAGTCCTGGCCCCAAATGGGGCGGACAGGCTGCAATTTTCCTGAACATTGTATATACATACAATCCTAAAATTGTCGCCAAATATTCAAACCAAAAAGCAAAATAAATAAAACAACAAGAAAACATTAGATCCATGATACAGTACTGCCTCCACATTGTATGACAACTATAATAATATTTACTTATAAGCTATGCTTTCCTCCAACCATCGCAGACCCCAAAATAGAGCTCACCACATCATATCCCATACTAGTTTGATGTCTTATCCACCCCAGAAGTCCCAGACCTTCCCAAACTGACCCTCCCATTCATGGATCAGTGAAGTCAAGTATTCCATGGTTCTCATCCTCCTAATCCTCTAGACAACAACCTCTATAGCAGGTTATTATTATTTTGTATTTATATAGCGCTGGCATCTTCCACAACGCTGTACAGAGTATATTGTCTTGTCACTTAAAGGACTCACGAGGCGAAATAGGCAAAAAAAAGGTTAAATACCTGCATGAAATTTGAATACACAAAGGACGCCATCCGTACCCTCCGTGCTGTTCCACTGGGTACCCACTGCTCAATGTCCCACCAGGCCGGCTCCCGACTCCACAGCCCAGGTCGGGCTCTCCTGCCTCCACTAAAATGGCCGCCGGAGCTGGCCGCGGCTGCACAGTCTGCATAGACACGAGTGCAGCTGCGCAGCTCTAGGGCCTCCCCCCAATCCACGCTACAGGAGACCGCCTGTAGTGTGTATCGAGGGGGAGGCCCTAGAGCTGCGCAGCCACACTTTGTCTATGAGGACTGTGCAGGCCGTGGCCAGCTCGGTGGCCATTTTAGTGGAGGCAGGCGAGTCCAACCCGGACTGTGGGGTCAGGAGCCCGGGGGGACATTGAACAGCAGGGACCTGGCGAAACGGCACGGAGGGTACGGATGGCGTCCTTTGTGCATTCAAATTTCATGCAGGTATTTAACTTTTTTTTTGCCTATTAAATTGCTGTACTGTACAGTATAACTGCATATGGGTTTGCTGTTAACAATCTTGCTTATGTTATATACCAAACTATATACAGTGGGTTGCAAAAGTATTCGGCCCCCTCGAAGTTTTCCACATTTTGTCACATTACTGCCACAAACATGCATCAATTTTATTGGAATTCCATGTGAAATACCAATACAAAGTGGTGTACATGTGAGAAGTGGATCGAAAATCTTACATCATTCCAAATTTTTTTTACAAATGAATAACTGCAAAGTGGGGTATGCGTATTTATTCGGCCCCCTGAGTCAATACTTTGTAGAACCACCTTTTGCTGCAATTACAGCTGCCAGTCTTTTAGGGTATGTATCTACCAGCTTTGCACATCTAGAGACTGAAATCCTTGCCCAATCTTCTTTGCAAAACAGCTCCAGCTCAGTCAGATTAGATGGACAGCGTTTGTGAACAGCAGTTTTCAGATCTTGCCCCAGATTCTCGATTGGATTTAGATCTGGATTTTGACTGGGCCATTCTAACACATAGATATGTTTTGTTTTAAACCTTTCCATTGTTGCCCTGGCTTTATGTTTAGGGTCGTTGTCCTGCTGGAAGGTGAACCTCCGCCCCAGTCACAAGTCTTTTGCAGTCTCCAAGAGGTTTTCTTCCAAGTTTGCCCTGTATTTGGCTCCATCCATCTTCCCATCAACTCTGACCAGCTTTCCTGTCCCTGTTGAAGAGATGCACCCCCAGAGCATGATGCTGCCGCCACCATATTTGACAGTGGGGATGCTGTGTTCAGAGTGATGTGCAGTGTTAGTTTTCCGCCACACATAGCGTTTTGCATTTTGGCCAAAAAGTTCCATTTTGGTCTCATCTGACCAGAGCACCTTCTTCCACATGGTTGCTGTGTCCCCCACATGGCTTGTGCCAAACTTCAAACGGGACTTCTTATGCTTTCTGTTAATAATGGTTTTCTTCTTGCCACTCTTTCATAAAGGCCAACTTTTTACAGTGCATGACTAATAGTTGTCCTATGGACAGAGTCTCCCACCTGAGCTGTAGATCTCTGCAGCTCGTCCAGAGTCACCATGGGCCTCTTGACTGCATTTCTGATCAGCGCTCTCCTTGTTCGGCCTGTGAGTTTAGGTGGATGGCCTTGTCTTGGTAGGTTTACAGTTGTGCCATACTCCTTCCATTTCTGAATGATCGCTTGAACAGTGCTCTGTGGGATGTTCAAGGCTTTGGAAATCTTTTTGTAGCCTAAGCCTGCTTTAAATTCTCAATAACTTGATCCCTGACCTGTCTTGTGTGTTCTTTGGACTTCACTGTGTTGTTGCTCCCAATATTCTCTTAGACAACCTCTGAGGCCCTCACAGAGCAGCTGTATTTGTACTGACATTAGATTTCACACAGGTGCACTCAATTTAGTCATTAGCACTCATCAGGCAATGTCTATAGGCAACTGCACTCAGATCAAAGGGGACCGAATAATTATACACACACCACTTTGCAGTTATTTATTTGTAAAAAATGTTTGGAATCATGTATGATTTTCGTTCCACTTCTGTCGTGTACACCGCTATGTATTGGTCTTTTATGTGGAATTCCAATAAAAAATTGATTCATGTTTGTGGCAGTAATATAACAAAATGTGGAAAACTTGAAGGGGGCTGAATACTTTTGCAACCCACTGTATACCATAGCTATGCCAAAATAATAGTTTGCAATCTAATAGCAATCAATAAACCATGAAAGTTGCTTGCATGAAATAATGTATATATCAATAATTGTGTCAAACTCCTGTCCCTATTGTTAAAGCAATCATTTAAATATGTTCAGTGATATATCAGAAAGATCTACATCTCACCCTGTACTTAGTAATCCCATTTACTTGAGACTTTGAATAAGAATTGTGCACAATGCTTCTCTGTTTTGTAACCATTCCAAACACTTAACGCTGAAATCAAAAGATGATTCATTCTGGGGGTTGCTTGGGCTCCAGGAACCTTTAAAAAAATAAGAAAGGCCAGTAGCCAAATGATGCAGTATCTATGGATCAATTGGCAAGTCTATAACAATATTCTTATATTATACTCACAAAGGTGGGTTGCAACCACCGTCAGAGCTTACGGGTACAGAACTGTTCCTGCTCATTTTTTTACAGGTCTGTTACACGGGAACTGGTTCAAGAACTCCTTTGAAGCACTTTAAGGTAAAAAACTTAAAAAATTACTAACTACCAACTTTGGTGTGTTACGATTTGCAAAGGCACTATTGGAGGTGCCTGGTATATATAAAACATTTAGAAACAGCTTAGAAGGGTGAGGTAGTGGATCTTACTCTTCTAAAGAAATAGACTCAAGTTTTATTCAAGCACTAAAATAGACAACACATTTTGTCGGGTCTTGCCTGCTTCCTCAGGTCAATCTGACAACATTGTCTTGCAGGCTGGTTGATTGAGTGTGAGCTCCTTCTTAGCGCCTCTGAAATCTGTTATTTAAAATCTTCTTTGTAATACAGATAATAAATTATTGTCATTTCTCCCTCTGTGTATTTCTTTCTTTATTGTTTGTTCCAACCGAATTATATTGTCTTTTAAAAAAGCAGAATGTGTAGGTACTATTATTGCTTGTAGGATATTCAGAGAGCGGCCAGGACAGTCAAATTAGGATTTTATGACTTTCACATTACCAAATATTGAAGCAATTATATTTCAGATGCCACTGCTGATTCTTCAATGTACATATTTTTTTTTGTTTTACTTAGCAGTATATAAATCTAAAATAGTGTCTTATATACAGCAATGTGTTTTACCATTACTGTGCCAGCCATGAAACCATTGGCAGCCAATTAAGCTGTTCTCTTTCTTATCTTCCCATCAATGTCCCTTGACATGTCAAGGCTTGTAATTTGCCTCAGTGTTTCCTACCTTCACTTTTCAATATTTCATGCGCCAAATGGAGAAGATAGATACAATATTTAATCTGAAAAGCGAAAAGAATGAGGAGTAGTAAAGCATGTGTTATGTATTCTGTAACCATCCATAATATATGATGTTGATGTAAAAGTATTTCTGGGAGCACATTGAAATAAAAAATAGAAGACTGAATTTTAAAAAGGTGAATCCTTTTTTTTGGAATACATTTTATGGGATCTAATGCAAATGGCTTAAAATAAAAAAAGGCTATTCTCTCAAGCAGATCTTCAATAATAAAAAAATAAAAAAATATTATTTTCACATCCAATTACTTGTGGTGTTAATTGTTTCAACATTTTATTATACTAAGTTATAATACACAGAAATAGTAGGCATTTTTTAGACAAACTGCATGTTTGTCGAGCAGTACAGCCTCCTGCCTACTGGACACAGAGTGCCTTTCGACTGCAATACAATACACATGAATGGCAGTGTTTGTGTCCCCACGCATGCCAAAGTTTGACATGTAGTACGGTTAGCCGCCAGCAAAAAAAACACATTGGGTCACATCTGAACACAGCGATCTCTGCTGCCTGTGCTGAGCACTAGCAAACACCCTGCCAGTGCGTAGGAGCAGCTCACAGACAGTGAATTCACCACCTTCAGCCACCCATGTGAGTACAGTAATGCCTTACTGTTTGGATTAGGTTAATCCAAATCCATATTTGATTCTTGTGTTCTATCTAGCTAATTAGATCAGTGCTGTTTTGTACTGTGAGGCTTTATGCTACTGGACGTTTTTCTACTAGGTTTAAAATGATAGCATATGAGACCAGGTTCATGGGACCACTGCCTCATGTCTGAGTAGTATAACCTTCAACTAGGCTGAACGGCTCATCATCATGATCATTAACATACAAAACAAACTACTCTAGTTAGTGTTAATGATTTGGCATGGGAAACACAAAGTAATATTGTTGTTTTTTTGTTTTTTGTTTTTTTTGATGATGGCACACAACTTTCCTAAATTATTAAGATTCAATAGGACAATTACATATTACAAAAGGCACAGACTAACCAGCAAGCTCATGGTGACCCAGAACTCATTGGGGTGTGTAAGGGACTACAATGGTCCTTTAGGATCTGGGTTCTGGGTCACCATGAGCTTGCTGGTTAGTCTGTGCCTCTCGGATTTACAAGCCCTACTCCATAGAGCCAAAATTAATCCATGCCATGCACTGATGAGGATCAAACAATCCGAAACAGCCTGTATGCATGTTGGATTATTATGGCTCTGTACACATTAGCAAGCTGACACATCATTGCATTCCAGCGGTTCTGGAGGTGTGTTTAGCTTCTAAGGGTACAATGGTTAATTTGCATATATTCAGCAGTGGTGCCTGGGAGACATCTTGAGCTCACTCTAACCTGAATTATTGCAAATTCTTTCTGTTTTAGGAAAGCAAACTTTTGTTTTTCTTAACATCTTAGTAAGCGGGCTTTTAGGACCATTGTAGTCCCTTACACACCCCAATGAGTTCTGGGTCACCATGAGCTTGCTGGTTAGTCTGTGCCTCTCGGATTTACAAGCCCTACTCCATAGAGCCAAAATTAATCCATGCCATGCACTGATGAGGATCAAACAATCCGAAACAGCCTGTATGCATGTTGGATTATTATGGCTCTGTACACATTAACAAGCTGACACATCATTGCGTTCCAGCGGTTCTGGAGGTGTGTTTAGCTTCTAAGTGTACAATGGTTAATTTGCATATATTCAGCAGTGGTGCCTGGGAGACATCTTGAGCTCACTCTAACCTGAATTATCGCAAATTCTTTCTGTTTTAGGAAAGCAAACTTTTGTTTTTCTTAACATCTTAGTAAGGGGGCTTTTAGGACCATTGTAGTCCCTTACACACCCCAATGAGTTTTGGGTCACCATGAGTTTCCTGGTTAGTCTGTGCCTCTCGGATTTACAAGCCCTACTCCATAGAGCCAAAATTAATCCATGCCATGCACTGATGAGGATCAAACAATCCGAAACAGCCTGTATGCATGTTGGATTATTATGGCTCTGTACACATTAACAAGCTGACACATCATTGCATTCCAGCGGTTCTGGAGGTGTGTTTAGCTTCTAAGGGTACAATGGTTAATTTGCATATATTCAGCAGTGGTGCCTGGGAGACATCTCGAGCTCACTCTAACCTGAATTATCGCAAATTCTTTCTGTTTTAGGAAAGCAAACTTTTGTTTATATTACAAAAGGATTCTTATAAAATCAAATGAAGTGCAGTTAAATGGCTGATAATGTTTAGAACTTGATAAAGGTGACCAAAATGCTGTGTATGTTTGTTCATTGAGGCTTGTGAATAAAAACGCAGGTGGAGACCCAGATCTGTTTGAACTTTGGTGCTTTAATAAGGCCATTCTGTAGGTATGGATGGAGATGACAAAATGGCTTAAAAAGTGTAATCTGTAGTAATCCAGCCCCATTTACTATAGTCTATCCCATGTAAAGCCCCCTTTACACTAATCTATCAGTGATAAGGGCTCTACTACAGTGAAAAGTCTTAGAGACAGCTGGGCCCATATGCAATTCAGGTTTTCTCCTACGATTTCTCCTAGGTGATATTTTCAAACTTGTCTATAAATTGCCTTTTAAACCAACAGCAAGCAAGAATAATTTTGATAGCACCTTCTCACCAACTTTTTGGTACTTTTTTTTAATTGTAAATTTTTTTGTGTTAATTTTGAAATCCCTTTGATTTCTTTCAGGGAGAACCACCTTTATAAAATGGATATTTACTTATTGGAGAATATGGAAACAGCTGGGAGACCCAACTCAAAAGCATATTTAGACACTTTTCTTACACATATGCGAGTCCATGGTATTTGCTCTATTGGGGGGGCATTTTGCTCTCTATTTTTTTGTGTTGGATGTAATCATGTAACGAGAATGACACAATATGTAGAAGGCACCATAAAATTTGACTGGTTTAGGTGCACCATATTAATTGTTCAGTATAGAGTGCCTGAGGGGGTTCAATGTAAAACTCGCCATTGGGCTCAGAGTACCTTAGCTAATCAACAAAAATATCCACTATTTTATGTACCAGACCAACAATGGATGCCAAGGACCATTGACATGTTTTTAGGATGTAAAAACAAGTTTATTAGCCAACATTGCTGTCCTTATTGTGCAGTATGCTGTGCAAACTGTTTAAGAACTTGGACTATGACCTGTTTATATTTCAGGCATAACAAATGTAATGATATGTCTGCCTTTAAGATCTAGATTACTTTAAAAAAAACCTTAAAGGGGCACTACAGCGAAAAACTAATATTTAAAATATGTGAAAACATATACAAATAAGAAGTACTTTTTTTCCAGAGTAAAATGAGCTATAAATTACTTTTCTCCTATGTTGCTGTCACTTACAGCAGGTAGTAGAAATCTGACAGAAGTGACAGGCTTTGGACTAGCCTATCACTTCATGGGAGACTCTCAGCAAGGCTTTTATTCTTTATAAAGATATTCCCGAAAAATCAGAGATAGTACCTGCTAACGCTGTTTTGAACAATCCTTCAGGGCAAGGTGAGACGCAGCTCCACCCAACGCAGGAACAAGCAGCACTTCCCCTATAAAACAATCACATGGTTAGTCCACCCTCAGTGCTTTTATACCAAGTACCCGACAGGTGAACCTCCACTAACCCACATACGTGCCACTATCTGACATAGACAATAACACCCGGGTGGGATCGTTGCCCTGAAGGATTGTTCAAAACAGCGTTAGCAGGTACTAACTCTGATTTTTTCCCACAATCCTTCAGGGCAAGGTGAGACGATTAACAAGTAATACAACCTTAGGGTGGGACCACCGCTTGGAGAATCTTTCTTCCAAATGCTTGGTCATGAGCCGACATTGCATCAATTCGGTAATGGCGAATAAGAGTTGAGAAACTTGACCATGTTGCCGCTTTGCAGATTTGCTCTGGCGAGGCCCCTGCATTATTTGCCCATGATGATGCCACTGCTCTGGTTGAATGGGCCTTAAATGAGGCTGGCGCATCTAACTGCATTGCCTTATATGCTTCGCTAACAGCTAACTTTATCCAATTAGCAATAGAAGACTTTGAAGCTCTCTGATCCGCTGTCTTACCAGAAAATAAAATAAATAAGGAATCAGACTTCCTAATCTCTGATGTCTTTTTTAAATACTCCAAAACACACCTCCTAACATCCAAGGTGTGAAAAATCTTTTCTTTTTCACAACCCGGATTAACACAGAACGTAAGAAGCACAATTTCTTGAGATCTATGAAATTTCGTCATAACCTTTGGACAGAACTTAGGATCTGTTTGTAATACTATTCTATCTTGGAAATCTTGAAAATATGGACTTTTCACCGACAAAGCTTGAATTTCACTAATTCTTCTAGCCGACGTAATTGCCACTAAAAACACTGTTTTCAATGTGAGCAATTTAAGAGAACAATCCCCTAAGGGTTCAAAGGGTTCCTTACATAACCCCTTAAGTACTGTAGATAAATCCCATGGGGATACATAAGGTTTAAAAATTGGAGACTTCCTAGACAAGGCCTTGAAAAATCTTATAATCAATGGAGATGAAGATAACGGCCAACCTGAAAAAGCAGATAGCACTGCAATTTGTACTTTCAATGTACTGATAGAAATACTCTTATCCCATCCGTCTTGAAGGAACTCCAAGACAGCAGGGACCGACAAACTTTTAAATCTTGAACCTTTCAGCCAAGAATGGAATGTTCTCCAATACTTAAGATATATCTTTCTTGTCACCTCCTTGCGACTACTGATCAAAGTAGACGCTACCTTGTCTGATACTCCCAAACCTCTCAGCAACTTCAATTCAGGATCCATACTGCTAGTTTCAAATGATCCGGATTCGGATGCCAAAGCTGACCCTGACACAACAAATCCGGTCTGCTCGGAAGTATCCACGGATCTTCCACTGTCAAGGATTTCAATGTTGCGAACCAACTCCTCCTTGGCCAAAAAGGAGCAATCACTAGTAGCCGGTTTAGACAGAATCTCCATTTGCTGAGTACCGCTGGTATCAGCTTCAGTGGAGGAAATGCGTATAGAAGCGGGAAATCCCAGCTCTGATTGAAAGCATTTACTACTAGACAGTGATCCATTGGATTCAGGGAAAAGAATTTCTGAACCTGAGTATTCTCTTCTGTGGCTAGCAGGTCCACATCCGGAAGCCCCTACTTCCCTATTATCTGAGCAAAGATCTCCTTGTTGAGAGACCACTCTGAGGAGAACACTTGGTTCCGACTCAGCTTGTCTGCTTCCACATTCAAAGTACTCTTGAGGTGTACTGCTTTCAATGACAATATGTTCTTTTCTGCCCATGAAAAAATCTGTTCTGCCTCTTTCTGTAATAACTGGGATCTTGTACCTCCCTGCTTGTTTATAAACGCCACAGCTGTCACGTTGTCCGATTGGACCAATACATGACTCTGTGCAATCTCGTCCTGTATCTGAATTAGAGCTAGTTTCACTGCTCTTAATTCTCTCAAATTTGATGATTTTTGGGATTCCCACTTGGTCCACCTTCCCTGTAATGCTCTGTGACCTATATGAGCTCCCCATCCCCACGCACTTGCACCTGTGGTTAGGACTTTCTCTACAGGTTCCTTCCAAAGCCTGCCCTTCCTCAGATTGGATTCCTCCAACCACCAAGGCAGAGATGACACAACCATTTGTGGAATTGTAATCCTGAAATCCAATGTTTGAGGACGACCGTCCCAATTTTCCAACAGACACTTCTGCAGAGGTCTGATATGTGTCAAAGCCCAAGGTACTGCCACAATTGTTGAGGACATCATACCCAATAATCAAGAAATCTCTCGTAGAGATACTTCTGGATTATTTATTAAGGACTGGACCGCCAATCCTAGATTCATTACTTTTTCTGGAGGCAGAAAAATCATTTGTTTTATTGAATTTACAATCATTCCTAAAAACAAAGTCTCCTTGTTTGGTACCAACATGGATTTTTCCGAATTTATAATCCATCCAAGAGATTTTAGATGATCTGAGACGATTTCCAAATGATCCTTCCCAAGATCAATGATCCTTCCCAAGATCAATAAGTCATCCAGATAAGGGATGATTTGCACTGCTCTTTGTCTCAACGGGATTAATGCCTCTCCCAGAACCTTTGTAAAGATTATTGGGGCAGATGTGATCCCAAACGGGAGGCAAACGAATTGGTAATGTGTTACAACTCCGTTTACCTTTACCGCAAACCTTAGAAACCTCTGAGATTGCGAGTGAATTGGAACATGCCAATACGCGTCTTTGAGATCTAGAGATGCCATAAAGGCTCCTGGAAACAAAAGATCCCTTATTGAAAAAAATTGACTCCATTCTGAATTATTTCTTTTTCATAAATGGGTTTAGACTTTTCAAATTTAAAATCAGTCTGTACTTGCCCGATGGTTTCTTTACAACAAACACTGTTGAGTAAAAACCCTTTTTTTGTTCCGCTTTTGGAATCTTTCGAATCACTTTCTGACTTAACATGTTTTCTAGGATTTTGAGAATCTCTGGAAGTAGACCTGGGTCTCTTGGATTTTTTGTTATAACAAATCTTGACGGAGGAGGAGTCGCAAATTCTATCCGATAACCAAATCTTATCAGTTGTCTGATAAATGGACTCTCTGACATCAGAGACCATTTTTGAGCAAAGAACTTTAATCTCGCTCCTACCGCCAAGAACGAGTCATTGTGGCTTGGACTGTGTCTCAGAAATTTTAGACTTAAAACCTCCTTTCCCTGATTTATCAAACATCCATTTCCTGCCCCTTCTCTGATCCTTAAAGGATTCTTTCTGATCATTGCCTGGTTTACGAAAAAACCTCTTTTTAGGAGTTGTTTTCTGTTTTTTTCGGAAAAACCTTCTTTTTGTTAGCCGTTCTTTCCAGAGCTGAATCCAGCTCTGGTCCAAACAAAAGATCACCTGAAAACGGAACCCCACAAAGCCTATTTTTTTATGTTAGATTCCCATCCCAGGTCTTTAACCATAAAGCCCTGCGGCCTACATTCACCAAGGCTGTTGTCCTTGCCGTGAACCTAACAATCTCCGCCGAGGCATCTGCCAAATAAGCAGCAGCCTTTGTCAATATAGTAATGGAATTCAACAGCTGTTCCATAGGAGCTCCCGCCAAGATACTGGCTTTCAACTGGTTTATCCACAGGTCAAGTGTCCTGGACACACACGTGGATGCGACCGCTGGTCTAAATGTAGCCGCACTGGCTTCCCAAGATCTTTTTAAATAAGCATCGATTTTTTTATCGATTAGATCCTTTAAATCCCCTAAATCCTCAAAAGCTAAATCCCCTTGTTTAGTTACTTGAGAAAAGGGAGTATCCAGTTTTGGGCATTTATCCCAAAGAATCGTATCATTAGCCGCAAACGGAAACCTCCTTTTAACAGCTTTTGACAGTAATAATCTCTTCTCGGGCTCATTCCATTCTTTCACAATTGATTGAGTAATCGATTTGTGAACCGGAAACACTAGACCTTCCTTCTCTTCCATACCCTTGTACAATTGATCATGTAGTGACAATGTGGAAGCTACCTCTTTATTTAACTCTAAAGTATCATTAATTGCTGCAATTAGTGTCTCAGTATCTTCAATGCGGAACTTAAACCTTGAAGATATGTCAGACTCTAGTTCCCTGGAATCTGATTCCTCTGAACTATTCTGACCTTCTATCTGATCCTGCCCGTCTTTCTCTGGCAAAGTAGGTATAGAAACCTCTTTTGCAGTAGATGTACCAGCCTCTGTCAGGGAGGATTTAAATGAGGCCAGAGATGCATTGATTTCTTCTCTGAAAGCCTGCAAAGTGTCCTGAATAGAGGAACTAGGCTGTTCGCCTAACACCTTTTCCATACATAATTGACATAAAGTTTTTGCATATGGCAAAGGGATCTTAATGTTACAAACAGGGCATCTTTTGTATGTAGGAGGCTTAGGTCTGTCTGAAGACTCTCCTGTTTTTGCCTGCAATATAAACACAAACATATTCTATGCACAGAAAGAACATGCTGTTTAAAAAGTAACATTATAACATCTGCTTTTAACCAAACCTCGTATCTTGCATACCCACAGTAAAAAGCATAAGGTGCCACAGAAAGAGATTAACCCAGCTATCTCACCTTCTGGGCGGCTGAGGCGCTGTCCGTCTTGTCTGTTGTTGACATATTTATGTGCAACACAAAACGCCGTCTCCACTGCAGCTGCCATTACAGCCCGCGCTTCTTCCTTATACCACCTATGACGTCTACGGTGGGCGGGGAGCAAAGATCATGGAGACGATCGGCATAAAGAGCGTACTCCAGCCTACCCGCCGGAAGTTACGCAATGCGGAAGAGGAACGCGACCACGAGGTCGCATGAACACCGCCCCAGAACCGATCTCAGCTTGCCGCTAGTGTTGGGCGAACATCTAGATGTTCGGGTTCGGGCCGAACAGGCCGAACATGGCCGCGATGTTCGGGTGTTCGACCCGAACTCCGAACATAATGGAAGTCAATGGGGACCCGAACTTTTGTGCTTTGTAAAGCCTCCTTACATGCTACATACCCCAAATTTACAGGGTATGTGCACCTTGGGAGTGGGTACAAGAGGAAAAAAAATTAAGCAAAAAGAGCTTATAGTTTTTGAGAAAATCGATTTTAAAGTTTCAAAGGGAAAACTGTCTTTTAAATGCGGGACATGTCTGTTTTCTTTGCACAGGTAACATGCTTTTTGTCGGCATGCAGTCATAAATGTAATACATATAAGAGGTTCCAGGAAAAGGGACCGGTAACGCTAACCCAGCAGCAGCACACGTGATGGAACAGGAGGAGGGTGGCGAAGGAGGAGAAGGCCACGCTTTGAGACACAACAACCCAGGCCTTGCATGAGGACAAGAAGCGTGCGGATAGCAATTTGCATTTTGTCGCCATGCAGTCATAAATGTAATACAGATGAGAGGTTCAATAAACAGGGACCGGAAACGCTAACCCATCACAGATGTTCATTGTTCATGTTACTTGGTTGGGGTCCGGGAGTGTTGCGTAGTCGTTTCCAATCCAGGATTGATTCATTTTAATTTGAGTCAGACGGTCTGCATTTTCTGTGGAGAGGCGGATACGCCGCCGATCTGTGACGATGCCTCCGGCAGCACTGAAACAGCGTTCCGACATAACGCTGGCTGCCGGGCAAGCCAGCACCTCTATTGCGTACATTGCCAGTTTGTGCCAGGTGTCTAGCTTCGATACCCAATAGTTGAAGGGTGCAGATGGATTGTTCAACACAGCTACGCCATCTGACATGTAGTCCTTGACCATCTTCTCCAGGCGATCGGTGTTGGAGGTGGATCTGCACGCTTGCTGTTCTGTGTGCTGCTGCATGGGTGTCAGAAAATTTTCCCACTCCAAGGACACTGCCGATACCATTCCCTTTTGGGCACTAGCTGCGGCTTGTGTTGTTTGCTGCCCTCCTGGTCGTCCTGGGTTTGCGGAAGTCAGTCTGTCGGCGTACAACTGGCTAGAGGAGGGGGAGGATGTCAATCTCCTCTCTAAAGTCTCCACAAGGGCCTGCTGGTATTCTTCCATTTTGACCTGTCTGGCTCTTTCTTCAAGCAGTTTTGGAACATTGTGTTTGTACCGTGGATCCAGAAGGGTATAAACCCAGTAATTGGTGTTGTCCAGAATGCGCACAATGCGTGGGTCGTGTTCAATGCAGTCCTAGGCCGAAGAGGTCATAGCCTAGGGTCACAAAACCTGTTTATTTGGGCAATTTCAATGGTGGCGAGTCTGACGTACATAAATCGCAGCAATGGCCGTTAGCAACGTCTGAATCTCACGAAATGTCTCATGCAGATAGAAGACATATTGTTAGACTTGGGCTCCAAAGATGGGTTCCCTACATCTCTGCAAACCAGAGTTACAGGGCTCCAAATTTGGTAAAATCCCCCATAGGCTTTCATTGGGCCTCCTATTTACAGTTCCAAAATCTCACATCTTTTCAAAGGGCAATTACTCAGCAGTACCAAATTTTCTAGCATTCTAGGGACCCTTAGGGGGAACATGACTGGTGAGTTTCGGGCCCCTAGGCCGAAGAGGTCATAGCCTAGGGTCACAAAAACCTGTTTATTTGGGCTATTTCAATGGTAGTGATGGTGGCGTACATAAATCTCAGCAATGGCCGTTAGCAAAGTCTGAATCTCACGAAATGTCTCATGCAGGTAGAAGACATATTGTTAGACTTGGATTCCAAAGATGGGGTCCCTACATCTCTGCAAACCAGAGTTACAGGGGTCCAAAATTGGTAAAATCCCCCATAGGATTGCATTGCCTCCCTATTTCACTTTCCAAAATCTCACATCTTTTCAAAGGGCAATGGCTCAGCAGTACCAAATTTTCTAGCATTGTAGGGACCCTTAGGGGGAACATGACTGGTGAGTTTCGGGCCCCTAGGCCGAAGAGGTCATAGCCTAGGGTCACAAAAACCTGTTTATTTGGGCTATTTCAATGGTAGTGATGGTGGCGTACATAAATCTCAGCAATGGCCGTTAGCAAAGTCTGAATCTCACGAAATGTCTCATGCAGGTAGAAGACATATTGTTAGACTTGGATTCCAAAGATGGGGTCCCTACATCTCTGCAAACCAGAGTTACAGGGGTCCAAAATTGGTAAAATCCCCCATAGGATTGCATTGCCTCCCTATTTCACTTTCCAAAATCTCACATCTTTTCAAAGGGCAATGGCTCAGCAGTACCAAATTTTCTAGCATTGTGGGGACCCTTAGGGGGAACATGACTGGTGAGTTTCGGGCCCCTAGGCCGAAGAGGTCATAGCCTAGGGTCACAAAAACCTGTTTATTTGGGCTATTTCAATGGTAGTGATGGTGGCGTACATAAATCGCAGCAATGGCCGTTAGCAAAGTCTGAATCTCACGAAATGTCTCATGCAGGTAGAAGACATATTGTTAGACTTGGATTCCAAAGATGGGGTCCCCACATCTCTGCAAACCAGAGTTACAGGGGTCCAAAATTGGTAAAATCCCCCATAGGATTGCATTGCCTCCCTATTTCACTTTCCAAAATCTCACATCTTTTCAAAGGGCAATGGCTCAGCAGTACCAAATTTTCTAGCATTGTAGGGACCCTTAGGGGGGACATGACTGGTGAGTTTCGGGCCCCTAGGCCGAAGAGGTCATAGCCTAGGGTCACAAAAACCTGTTTATTAAGGCTATTTGAATGGTAGTGATGGTGGCGTACATAAATCTCAGCAATGGCCGTTAGCAAAGTCTGAATCTCACGAAATGTCTCATGCAGGTAGAAGACATATTGTTAGACTTGGATTCCAAAGATGGGGTCCCTACATCTCTGCAAACCAGAGTTACAGGGGTCCAAAATTGGTAAAATCCCCCATAGGATTGCATTGCCTCCCTATTTCACTTTCCAAAATCTCACATCTTTTCAAAGGGCAATGGCTCAGCAGTACCAAATTTTCTAGCATTGTAGGGACCCTTAGGGGGAACATGACTGGTGAGTTTCGGGCTCCTAGGCCGAAGAGGTCATAGCCTAGGGTCACAAAAACCTGTTTATTTGGGCTATTTCAATGGTAGTGATGGTGGCGTACATAAATCGCAGCAATGGCCGTTAGCAAAGTCTGAATCTCACGAAATGTCTCATGCAGGTAGAAGACATATTGTTAGACTTGGATTCCAAAGATGGGGTCCCTACATCTCTGCAAACCAGAGTTACAGGGGTCCAAAATTGGTAAAATCCCCCATAGGATTGCATTGCCTCCCTATTTCACTTTCCAAAATCTCACATCTTTTCAAAGGGCAATGGCTCAGCAGTACCAAATTTTCTAGCATTGTAGGGACCCTTAGGGGGATCATGACTGGTGAGTTTCGGGCCACTGCTGACTGAGCCATTGCCCTTTGAAATGGTGTGAGATTTTGGAACGGTAAATAGGAGGCCCAATAAAATCCTATGGGGGATTTTACCAATTTTGGACCCCTGTAACTCTGGTTTGCAGAGATGTAGGGACCCCATCTTTGGAATCCAAGTCTAACAATATGTCTTCTACCTGCATGAGACATTTCGTGAGATTCAGACGTTGCTAACGGCCATGGCTGCGATTTATGTACGCCACCATCACTACCATTGAAATAGCCCAAATAAACAGGTTTTTGTGACCCTAGGCTATGACCTCTTCGGCCTAGGGGCCCGAAACTCACAAGTCATGTTCCCCCTAAGGGTCCCTACAATGCTAGAAAATTTGGTACTGCTGAGCCATTGCCCTTTGAAAAGATGTGAGATTTTGGAAAGTGAAATAGGGAGGCAATGCAATCCTATGGGGGATTTTACCAATTTTGGACCCCTGTAACTCTGGTTTGCAGAGATGTAGGGACCCCATCTTTGAAATTCCAAGTCTAACAATACGTCTTCTACCTGCATGAGACATTTCGTGAGATTCAGACGTTGCTAACGGCCATGGCTGCGATTTATGTACGCCACCATCACTACCATTGAAATAGCCCAAATAAACAGGTTTTTGTGACCCTAGGCTATGACCTCTTCGGCCTAGGGGCCCGAAACTCACCAGTCATGTTCCCCCTAAGGGTCCCTACAATGCTAGAAAATTTGGTACTGCTGAGCCATTGCCCTTTGAAAAGATGTGAGATTTTGGAAAGTGAAATAGGGAGGCAATGCAATCCTATGGGGGATTTTACCAATTTTGGACCCCTGTAACTCTGGTTTGCAGAGATGTAGGGACCCCATCTTTGGAATCCAAGTCTAACAATATGTCTTCTACCTGCATGAGACATTTCGTGAGATTCAGACTTTGCTAACGGCCATTGCTGCGATTTATGTACGCCACCATCACTACCATTGAAATAGCCCAAATAAACAGGTTTTTGTGACCCTAGGCTATGACCTCTTCGGCCTAGGGGCCCGAAACTCACCAGTCATGTTCCCCCTAAGGGTCCCTACAATGCTAGAAAATTTGGTACTGCTGAGCCATTGCCCTTTGAAAAGATGTGAGATTTTGGAAAGTGAAATAGGGAGGCAATGCAATCCTATGGGGGATTTTACCAATTTTGGACCCCTGTAACTCTGGTTTGCAGAGATGTAGGGACCCCATCTTTGGAATCCAAGTCTAACAATATGTCTTCTACCTGCATGAGACATTTCGTGAGATTCAGACTTTGCTAACGGCCATTGCTGCGATTTATGTACGTCACCATCACTACCATTGAAATAGCCCAAATAAACAGGTTTTTGTGACCCTAGGCTATGACCTCTTCGGCCTAGGGGCCCGAAACTCACCAGTAATGTTCCCCCTAAGGGTCCCTACAATGCTAGAAAATTTGCCACTGCTGAGTAATTGCCCTTTGAAAAGATGTGAGATTTTGGAACTGTAAATAGGAGGCCCAATGAAAGCCTATGGGGGATTTTACCACATTTGCAGCCCTGTAACTCTGGTTTGCAGAGATGTAGGGACCCCATCTTTGGAGCCCAAGTCTAACAATATGTCTTCTACCTGCATGAGACATTTCGTGAGATTCAGACGTTGCTAATGGCCATTGCTGCGATTTATGTACGTCAGACTCGCCACCATTGAAATTGCCCAAATAAACAGGTTTTGTGACCCTAGGCTATGACCTCTTCGGCCTAGGACTGCATTGAACGCGACCCACGCATTGTGTGCATTCTGGACAACACCAATTACTGGGTTTATACCCTTCTGGATCCACGGTACAAACACAATGTTCCAAAACTGCTTGAAGAAAGAGCCAGACAGGTCAAAATGGAAGAATACCAGCAGGCCCTTGTGGAGACTTTAGAGAGGAGATTGACATCCTCCCCCTCCTTAAGCCAGTTGTACGCCGACAGACTGACTTCCGCAAACCCAGGACGACCATGAGGGCAGCAAACAACACAAGCCGCAGCTAGTGCCCAAAAGGGAATGGTATCGGCAGTGTCCTTGGAGTGGGAACATTTTCTGACACCCATGCAGCAGCACACAGAACAGCAAGCGTGCAGATCCACCTCCAACACCGATCGCCTGGAGAAGATGGTCAAGGACTACATGTCAGATGGCGTAGCTGTGTTGAACAATCCATCTGCACCCTTCAACTATTGGGTATCGAAGCTAGACACCTGGCACAAACTGGCAATGTACGCAATAGAGGTGCTGGCTTGCCCGGCAGCCAGCGTTATGTCGGAACGCTGTTTCAGTGCTGCCGGAGGCATCGTCACAGATTGGCGGCGTATCCGCCTCTCCACAGAAAATGCAGACCGTCTGACTCAAATTAAAATGAATCAATCCTGGATTGGAAACGACTACGCAACACTCCTGGACCCCAACCAAGTAACATGAACAATGAACATCTGTGATGGGTTAGCGTTTCCGGTCCCTGTTTATTGAACCTCTCATCTGTATTACATTTATGACTGCATGGCGACAAAATGCAAATTGCTATCCGCACGCTTCTTGTCCTCATGCAAGGCCTGGGTTGTTGTGTCTCAAAGCGTGGCCTTCTCCTCCTGCGCCACCCTCCTCCTGTTCCATCACGTGTGCTGCTGCTGGGTTAGCGTTACCGGTCCCTTTTCCTGGAACCTCTTATATGTATTACATTTATGACTGCATGCCGACAAAAAGCATGTTACCTGTGCAAAGAAAACAGACATTTCCCGCATTTAAAAGACAGTTTTCCCTTTGAAACTTTAAAATCGATTTTCTCAAAAACTATAAGCTCTTTTTGCTAAAAATTTTTTCCTCTTGTACCCACTCCCAAGGTGCACATACCCTGTAAATTTGGGGTATGTAGCATATAAGGAGGCTTTACAAAGCACGAAAGTTCGGGTCCCCATTGACTTCCATTATGTTCGGAGTTCGGCCATGTTCGGCCCGAACCCGAACATCTAGATGTTCGCCCAACACTACACGTGACCCGTTCGGCCAATCACAGTGCTAGCCGAACGTTCGGGTAACGTTCGGCCATGCGCTCTTAGTTCGGCCATATGGCCGAACAGTTTGGCCGAACACCGTGAGGTGTTCGGCCGAACCCGAACATCACCCGAACAGGGTGATGTTCTGCAGAACCCGAACAGTGGCGAACACTGTTCGCCCAACACTAGAGGGCAGCAAACAACACAAGCCGCAGCTAGTGCCCAAAAGGGAATGGTATCGGCAGTGTCCTTGGAGTGGGAACATTTTCTGACACTCATGCAGCAGCACACAGAACAGCAAGCGTGCAGATCCACCTCCAACACCGATCGCCTGGAGAAGATGGTCAAGGACTACATGTCAGATGGCGTAGCTGTGTTGAACAATCCATCTGCACCCTTCAACTATTGGGTATCGAAGCTAGACACCTGGCACAAACTGGCAATGTACGCAATAGAGGTGCTGGCTTGCCCGGCAGCCAGCGTTATGTCGAAACGCTGTTTCAGTGCTGCCGGAGGCATTGTCACAGATCGGCGTATCCGCCTCTCCACAGAAAATGGAGACCGTCTGACTCAAATTAAAATGAATCAATCCTGGATTGGAAACGACTACGCAACACTCCCGGACCCCAACCAAGTAACATGAACAATGAACATTTGTGATGGGTTAGCGTTTCCGGTCCCTGTTTATTGAACCTCTCATCTGTATTACATTTATGACTGCATGGCGACAAAACGCAAATTGCTATCCGCACGCTTCTTGTCCTCATGCAAGGCCTGGGTTGTTGTGTCTCAAAGCGTGGCCTTCTCCTCCTGCGCCACCCTCCTCCTGTTCCATCACGTGTGCTGCTGCTGGGTTAGCGTTACCGGTCCCTTTTCCTGGAACCTCTTATATGTATTACATTTATGACTGCATGCCGACAAAAAGCATGTTACCTGTGCAAAGAAAACAGACATTTCCCGCATTTAAAAGACAGTTTTTCCTTTGAAACTTTAAAATCGATTTTCTCAAAAACTATAAGCTCTTTTTGCTAAATTTTTTTCCTCTTGTACCCACTCCCAAGGTGCATATACCCTGTAAATTTGGGGTATGTAGCATATAAGGAGGCTTTACAAAGCACGAAAGTTCGGGTCCCCATTGACTTCCATTATGTTCGGAGTTTGGCTCGAACACCCGAACATCGCGGCTATGTTCGGCCCGAACCCGAACATCTAGATGTTCGCCCAACACTACACGTGACCCGTTCGGCCAATCACAGCGCTAGCCAAACGTTCGGGTAACGTTCGGCCATGCGCTCTTAGTTCGGTCATATGGCCGAACTCGAACATCACCCGAACAGGGTGATGTTCTGCAGAACCCGAACAGTGGCGAACACTGTTCGCCCAACACTACTCCAGTGTAACAGTGTAAGAATGTCTGCAGTTTACATTTTCCAGTGAAAGTTGTATTTGTCTCTTTTTGGTTATGGGAATAAAAAGTATCCTATACTTTATTCCAGGTAATGTACTATGTGTGTGCCAAATTTCATTCAAATCCGTTCAGCCGTTTTTGCGTGATCGAGTAACAAACATCCAAACATCCAAACATCCAAACATCCAAACATCCGAACTTTCCCATTTATTATATTAGTAGGATGCCTTTCACCACTCCATAATATAATAATAATAACCTAGAAATTTGCTCTGTAGACTTGTAAAAAACAACAAAAAACAAAAGCGATTTGACAGAGAAAAAGATAAGTGCTTTCCAAGTACCTGGGCGTAACCTGTGTGATAAAAACATCTTGACACGTTCTATGCGTCCCATGGCATTAATAGGGAGTATTTTCCTTTTCTGCATTCTTAGTTTATTATATGCAAAACATGGAGACTTGTTAAGATTGTAGAATTCATTTGGCTGCTTAACAATTTTAATGTCCTTATAAGTGAAGAAGCCGACACACAGCAGAGGAGAGGAGGCATCCTCTCATGTAAGGTCAAATACATCAATAGACATAATGCTGGATTTGAACTTAATTATGCACAAATACAAAAATTAATTTAATTTATCCGAAATACAGCCCCCTGCAATGAGCTACCAAGATCAAAAACAGTAGAAAAAATAGGTCATTGGCATATAGCTTGACTTTTTATTAATCTGTACTTTAGTTATATTTTCGAAATCAGAATTTACTCTGATCTTTATTGTAGTAGTCGTTGCCATGGCAATAAGGAGCGAAGAAAGCAGGCACCTGCAACATGCATCTGATATAAAAGGGAGGGCTCTAAAAACCAAGCCATTCCCCTCATTGTGGTGGCTTGTTCCCCATAAAGCAGTTTTATTCAGTCTACCAAAAATGGCAAATTTCAGTTAACTTAGAAAAAGCTCCAGGATATGCAAATTTAACAAGGAAAGGATGAATTTATAGTCAATTGCATCTGTAAAAGTAGGGAGAGAATATTACAGGTTTTGGGCTGTATTCTTTGCATTATGGGTCATGTCCACAAACTGAAAAAAAAAGTCTGTCATCACTCATCGCATCCCCTAAAGCATTTTGGTGCATTTGATGGATAAAATGTATAATTTTTTTCAGGGGGTATGATAGTTTGCCTAAGTAAGCTTGGCTGAGATGACCAGACTGTATAGAAGGCCTAGTAATACAATTATTTTGTCTATTGTGGGTTTTTATATGTCCTTTTCTTATCGAAAATGATGAGGATTGTTAGATGTTAAGGTTTTTATATAATTAGTATTTGGGCTTCTTCAGATTTTACAAAACAGGACACACTGGGAGTGACAGTGAGAAAGATATTAACATTGGTACTAAGGAGAATATTGGGTTTCTCCAATGGCAACCTCTTTGAGGGCACATAAAGAAAATCCATACTTGCCAAGGGTAGAAACTGTTTCTGAAATTCAATCCTGGAAAATCTAACCACTCTCCAAAAGTGTTTCTAGATCATAATCTTTAAAATAAGTGAAACTTGGAAAACAGCAAAATAAGAAGGGGTCAAGGAAGATAAAATAATTTAAAAACAGTAAATGAGTGAAAAGAAAAGTAAGAAGCTTAATTTGCCTCCTAGTAAACATTAAAACTTTAGAATAAGTAACAAAATATATTCAGCATACATTTTGCGGTTGGATATAATTTCTGGCTTATAGCTTCCAAGATCATCTTGCAGCAGCTGGCCACTAACGGTCCAATTTCTAGCGAAAAATCGTTCGAGCGATCACAAATTCTGATCGGACGAAAAAATCGTTCACTACACCATCAACTAACCAATCATTGCTTCCTATCTATCACGACCACCAAGAAAATCCAAATTTTCGTTTGACGAAAATTCATTCGGGCGACATTTTTTTCACTCGTTCATAATCGATTGTGTCCACCAATGGAGATTATTTACAACCAATCCGATCAGAATTTCTGATCGCTCGAACGATTTTTCGCTAGAAATTGGACAGTTAGTGGCCAGCTTGCAAAGTTCCCAAAGACTTCTTTCCATCAGCCTTTGCAGATTCCAGCTTCTGCTTTTTCTTGCTTATTTTTTATGGGCATATGTCTTTATCCACCCTACTCAACTGTAAAATACCTCTTTTGTGAACAGATCCAAAATACCCAACTGACAAAAAAAATTAAAAAAATAAAATAAAAACAGGCATCCTGATTCTTTAAATTATTGAGGTTCAACTTCAAATGAACATCACCTTGCCTTTAAAGGGACTCCGAGGAGTGCAGAAACTAGGAAAAGATGCATACCATTTTGAAGCTCTCTTTCTCCTCTTTCCAACGATATATAAACCGCCGCCCTACGCCTTTTATTTTTCACTATTTTCATGTTCGAAATCGAGGCCGCCGCAATTTCGATCACGAAAATATCGATAACTAAAAGGTGTAGGGTGGCGGTTTATGTGTCGTTGGAAAGAAGAGAAAGAGAGCTTCAAAATGGTATACCATTTTGAAACTCTCTTTCTCCTCTTTCCAACGACACATAAACCGCCGCCCTACACCTTTTAGTTTTCGATATTTTCGCGATCAAAATCACATTTGCCACGATTTCGATCGCGAAAATAGCTAAAACTAAAAGGCGTATGGTGGTGTTTATATATCGTTGGAAAGAGGAGAAAGAGAGCTTCAAAATGATATGCATCTTTCCATAGTTACTGCACTGCTCGGAGTCCCTTTAAGAAAAGTTCTGAAAAACTGTTTAAGTATTATTTATTACTTCACATGCTATATACTCTTCTTCTCAAACAAAAGAATGTCAGTTATTGCCATAGAGCTACACTAGCAAACTAGGAGTCATTACATGGGCAGGTAAATTCCATGGGGGTAAATTCCCCCACTTACATAATATACACAAATATATGCATGCATACATTTGTTTTTAGAAAGAAAAAACGAAGAGGAAATGATAAGTTATTTAGTTAAATTGATGCAGAAGTGCACTACATAAATAACACAATCACTAACAACAGACTGATTAGCAGACACTATGGCAGATTTTAATGTGATGTGAATCCTAAACATGAGCCTAGTGATATAAATTAGTAAATACTGCATGTATGAAATAATAATAGTAGTCATTATGGCTGACAGCATATATAAATACGTAAGTAATAACATTGGAGAACTGTTACAAACAGAATTACATAGCTTTTGAATTCTTTTGCAGGAATAGGTAGTATCTAAAAATGAAATTACTGTCATAATGTAAAAAAAAAAGAAACTAAGTAAAAACATGAAATGTCTTTGTGGGTAAATACATAATCTGTCCCACTGAGGCTTGATTTCAGTAAAAAATGTGAAAGTACCAGCATTGTGGAAAGCATACTGCAGTCTGCATGTGTGCTGCACAACAGTGTATAACAAAATCTGCTTGGCATCCCTTCTCCATCTGTTTCATCTTTTTGTTGTCATTATAGTTTTACAATTCAGCTTGACACATTCATACGACTAATCAACTAATGTTTTTTCACATGCTAACCAATAATAGCAGTAATAATTCTGATTGCTTTCCAGTGTTAGTGTGCTTTTATTTTAAATATGCTTAAAATAGGGCTCTGTTATGCCATCCATATGGGGATGTTTTCAGCACTTCAGCGCAAACTGACTCAAAGTATTGAATTGTGATAAATGCCTGAGCACCCATATGTTTCTATGCATTTTTCAGCATTGCATATCATTGAAGTGTTGCTGAAGAATTTGCAGAAGAGTGCAAGTGTGCTCAAGAGATTCCTTAGTGTAAATAATGAGAGTCACATGCCAGTATTTTGCTTTGTTAAACCCGGACAAAATCTGCGATGTATACATTATACATGATCTGAAATACAATCAGTCATGAATACATTATGCATTATGCAACAGTGCCTCATTTTGGGACACTACTATTAACGTTCTCACGATATATTATTGTTTAACAAACCCTACTCCCCAATATCACAACTGATCAGATTGTCAGTGTGCAGAAACAAATACAAATAATTGTAGTGTTGTTCTCACTTCCTGATTGACAGGGGCATTGCTAGCCTCAAAGATCAGTGGCATGGGCCCCTGATCTATTCTGGAGTTCCCTGGATGTCCCCCAGGCAGAGTAGAGGCACCACAGTAACCAGCATGCCTCACAGAGACAACACAGCACCCACCATAGCACTACACAGCACCCGGCATGGCATTACAGCACCAAGCATAGCACTACAGCACACATAAATGAGAGGTATGCTGGGTGCTATGGTGCCTCTATGTGGGCATATTGGGTGCTGTAATGCCATGCTAGGTGCTGTGATGCCTTTATGGGGGCATGGAGGGAGCTGTGGTTCTTCTATGGGGACATACTGGAAATTGTGATGCCTCAAAGGGAGGTCTGTGGGAGCATGAGAGGGGCTACACTAGGAAATCAGGGAATGTTATGTAGGGACTGGTAGCAGGTCAGCTCGCCCAACAGAAAAGCCGGACCAGCCAGCACAGAAGCCAGGTAACTCTGCCTAGTTATATTTAAGTGGCACTGCCTATTTATGTGATATTCTGCATTTTTTTTTTGTATTAATGGAGAGGGGGCTTCCTCCAATTTTGCTGGATAGGCCTACTCAGACTACTGTTGAGTTCACGTAAATGTGACTCCACCCATGACCGCACCCACATCCCAGTGCATGGCCACACCCATTTTCAGCTGGCGTGCCCAATAGTGTCCCGGATCTCTTTGAATCCTAGCAACGCCCCTGATGATTGTTGATAAGCATACATATTTACAACACACTTAGCTGTGTCATTTCAGACAGTTGGTGTCCCACACAGAGGTGTAACTACAGGGGAGCTGTGCCTGTGGCTGCAGGGGGGTCCAGAGCTGTAAGGGGGTCCCAATTACCACTTCACTCCCTCCGGTAAAGGGGTCCATCCTTTAGATCAGGTGTTTTTGTGCCTCCACTTGTTATGGGTGTGTGAAGATGATAATGTAACACTTATTTCAAGATGCTTGCAATATGGGACCCCCAAGCTGTGAGGTTCACCAGGGGTAACAAGAGTATGGGTGTGAATATAGGGGGGTTCGATCAAAGTTTTGCTGGTGGGTCAAGATTTATGGTTACGCCCCAGGTCCCATACATTGTTGTTGTCACCTCCTGATTTTACTGAGTTTATTAGCACACGTATTTACAACAACACACCTAACTGTGTGACTGGGAGTTACCTTCAGTCATATCAGACAGTCAGTGTGCGTTACAAAAAGTAAATCATAATTGACAGTGTCCCGCACATTGTTGTTCTCACTTTCTGATTGTTGATTAGCATGCCCGTTACGCTAGGCCTCATATCTGCTCTGGCCTCAGGCACAGCTTTCCTGCTCCATCTGCCACCACCCAGTTTATCTGTCTGCAGAGTCTTTGGTGGAGTGGCGTCTCTCCTGTGTTATCGGGTTCGCTCCCCTTTCAGTCTGCGGTTTTGTGCGATCCCATCTTCATCCACCGCTTGCTGCATCTCTGTGACCCACGGCATGTTATTTTGTGAAAACATGCGGCGGGTCACAAAGGAGAGTACCCCAGCAAGGATGAATTCAGGGAGTGCATGGTACCACAGATTGATAGTAGCAAGCCCAGGTGCCATGGGGAGAAATTTGGCAACAAAGGCTCCTCTAATGCCACTTTTTTTGTTGGGGGTGGCCTGTTGGGGGGCCCCCGGGTTAATTTTGCCCAGGAGATCCAATGTTACTAGAATCGGCCCTGAACACCATTGTTGGGTTCGATCAGCCAGTGCTATACATTTTTTTCTGCATACCAACCGGAGACCTTATGTGTAAATAGGTTTATACAAAACAGTCCTTATACATCTGTACCGTATAATCCAATACATTCTGCTTCAAACAGTAGTTGAGCTCTGCAGGAACGTGCATATTGTCCTTGCTGCTCACATCATGAAATACACTTGTATGAACTATTCCCTTTTAATGTGTTCCGCCAGTGACAGAGCTTCCTTTTGATGAGTTGGTGATTGCCTCAAAGGAATTATGAACAATTCCTATCTCATTAGCTGCTGCCAAGTAATAATAACAAAAACTTGGTTTCCCCTCTCTTAACAGAAAATACATTTTTTTAGACAGTAGAATATCTATTCATGTAGTGTATAGGAGAATATAAAGTACCATCACTGAGACATAGTTACACGCTGAAATGCATTAAAAAACAGAATTACATATGTGATTTGATTTATATTATATCAAGAAGCTGTGATGGTAAAAAAAAATGCCTGCTTTCCAGATGGTGCCCAGTT
Source organism: Hyperolius riggenbachi (assembly GCF_040937935.1). Lineage (NCBI taxonomy): Eukaryota > Metazoa > Chordata > Amphibia > Anura > Hyperoliidae > Hyperolius > Hyperolius riggenbachi. The sequence continues at coordinate 237,558,402 of NC_090650.1, forward strand.
AGAACAATTTTATAGAAATTTATTTATGGAATATATAAAACCAGTGCAGACACATTTCTGTAGAACCAAACATTTTATTATAGATGCTCAGTTTTTTCCCACATGACTTGTTACAGTCTTCTGTCTAAAAACTATGTTATATTAAACATTTATATTAAGGTGGATGAATGAACTGTGTTTCATTTTGCACCTTTTTTTTTCTTTCACTTCTACTGTGAACATTCAATTCCCCAGAAAATAGACCTATTATCTGCTTTCTGCTCCAAATGCTGCATCCCTCCTTGTGGGTTTAGCTACAGTACATCTATGGCCAGGCTTGCCTGTTTACAGCTTTAGCATTGTTCAATAAATTAAAATCAAAGTAAACAGTTGCATACAGTCAACAATAAGATGAGATCTCAAGAGATCACATGATCTAGTAGATAATTTGTTTTGCACCTGTGCTTCATTTCAAAACGTTACTTATATGGAAATTAAAATGCACATAACTGAATCTTCTGGAACATGTCAGACCCCCCACCCCTCCCTCCTATCCCCATGACTCATTAACTGTCAATCAGAATTTGTAAGACAAAAATAAACATTTGAGCGCCCCAAATAGCGTAATACTGGTGATTGGTAGTAGCAATGAATAGTAGACATTTTCATCACAAACATGGGTTGCCACCACAGGCAACCACTATGTGCGCTGATGGGGAGATTATCCTGTCCCCACTCAAGTCGCACTCCGTAGATAGGAATAAAAAGGGCAGAAACACTCATCCACCAGGTGGATATTCAATGATTTGTGTATACAAAGCTGCAAGAAAGTATTAAATATAATAAAAACTATTTAAAATGGGGGGTACTGGTGGACTTACCTCCCAATAGATGACAACAACAATAATGTATCTTTAACCACTTGAGGACCCACCCTTTACCCCCCTTAAGGACCAGCGTTGAATTCTGTGATCTGTGCTGGGTGGGCTCTACAGCCCCCAGCACAGATCAAACACCAGGCAGAGAGATCACCCCCCTTTTTTCCCCACTAGGGGGATGATGTGCTGGGGGGGTCCGATCTCTCCTGCCTGCGTGTGGCTGGCAGGGGGGGGGCACCTCAAAGCCCCCCTCCGCGGCGAAATTCCGCTTCCCCCTCTCCTACCTGGCCCCCTGGTGATCGGGGCTGCACAGGACGCTATCCGTCCTGTGCAGCCTGTTACAGGACGTCCCCTGTCACATGGCGGCTATCCCCGGCCGCTGATTGGCCGGGGATCGCCGATCTGCCTTACGGCGCTGCTGCGCAGCAGCGCCGTACAACGTAAACAAAGCGGATTATTTCCGCTTGTGTTTACATTTAGCCTGCGAGCCACGATCGGCGGCCCGCAGGCTATTCACGGAGCCCCCCGCCGTGAATTGACAGGAAGCAGCCGCTCGCGCGAGAGGCTGCTTCCTGATTAATTAGCCTGCAGCCGGCGACGCATAACTGCGTCGCTGGTCCTGCAGCTGCCACTTTGCCGACGCGCGGTATGAGTGCGCGGTCGGCAAGTGGTTAAAGCATATTCTTCTTACTCTAATAACATCTGCAACGTATTTCATGGGTCTGTCACCAGCTTCTTCAGGCAAAGTACAAGGAGCAGCTGAATGAGTGTCAGGACAGGTGTAGCGCCTCTGACACTTGTTCAGCTGCTTCTTCTTGTACTTTGCCTGAGGAAGCAGGCGACAGACCTGCGAAAAGCGTTGCAGATGTTAATGGAGTAAGAAATAAAGGTTGAATATGTTTTAAAAATATATTATTGTTGTGTCATCTGTGGGGGGTAAGTCCACCAGTACCCCCATTTTAAACTGTTTTTAATATATTTTATACTTTCTGGTGCCTCTGTATTTACAAGTCAGACAGAATTTGTTCTCTCACATGCTGTGTCACTATCCCTCCTCTTTTCACCATAGCAACCATTTGTGATGTGTGTGGATTTCGCAGTTGCCATGCACTCGCTGATAGCCCCAAACTACTACTGAATTTTTGTATCAATTCTATTTGATAGAAACATTAAAGCAAACAAAATAAATTATGTAATTAAAAATTAGAACCACAGTTAGTGTAAATAACATGATCAAGTTAATAGGGAAATAATAGGCAATAGGAATAGAGAAAGTTAGTAAACATTTTTGATGGTGAGGTGTGAAGTGGAGCAGCAAGTGATTCACAAACACAATCTATTTATACATCATTAATCAGTACAAAGTTAGTGGACTGGTTAAAGTGGACCTGTACTCAAAAAGTCCTCTCTGCTCTAAAAGATATGCAACAGCACAATAACCTTTAAACAAAAAAACATTTCTTTGTTACAACTGATACAAATCCTAAAATAAATCTGCACCGTTTCTACTTCCTGATTCATGGATGCAGACATGTTGTTAACATCCTGTGCTTTTAAATGAGCTTATCTGCCATCTCTGCCGTGGCTGTCATGTGACACAGAGGAGAGATCAAATTACAACTTGTGACCAGATACAAATGAGGGGGAATCAAACAGGCTACACTCTCTAAATACATACAGGGTGCATTTCTCTATGTTTTCCTTCAGTCCTGTGCAAGAGTTCAGTTCCACTTTAATCTGCTGATTAATGCAGGAAGAGACCAGAGCAGCAAATGAAAACCCTTAACAGAGAAAAGATATGCTTTCTATGGAGACAGTGTTCTGGACAAGATTCAGAACTGGAACTCCAGCACTGCAACAACTTAGCCGCCTTGTCTGTTCGTAGAAGTGTCCTTGAAGAACTTCAGTGTGCAACTCAGGATTAATGACTTGTTGCTTGCATAGCTAGTTAGTGATCAAATGAGGCATATACAAAATCACATTAAATGTGGCAAAAACAGAATTTATTTTGGGAATTTTTAAAGCATCTGCTATACAAACAAAGGAAAAACAAGAGTCACACTCATTAATGGGAATTCATTGTTCCTGTTTTAAATATTGTGATATATATATATATATATATATATATAGAGAGAGAGAGAGAGAGAGAGAGAGAGAGAGAGAGAGAGAGAGAGAGAGAGAGAGAGAGAGAATAACTTTTGAATAGATTGCCATAGAGTGCCATAGTAGTTAATATTATTAAGATACATAACAACAGAAAGGGATGGGGGAAATAGGATTCTGAGCGCTGGTCAATAAGACCAAAGGCCTGAGGCCCAACGTTGAAAGAAAAAAACGTTAGGATCAGGGCAAAAATTACATAAAATTGTATATACTTTGTTAATAGGCAAATTTAATACCAAAAATACAAACAATATTAAAATTGTGGGACACTAATACTGTTGGACCACATGGGAGATTAACCTTCTGCCGCCCGCGTCACGCCAGTAGGCGTGGCCGCGACGGCAGCCCCAGGACCGCCTAACGCCAATTGGCGTAAAATCCTGGGGCTCTGTTTTGCATGAGATCGCGCGCATGGTGCGCGCGCATCTCATGCTCGGAGGGCGGAGCTCCGCCCCGCCTTCAGTCTCCGAGCGGCTATTGCCGCTCGGGAGACTGTTAGACGGCGATCACGCCGTCTATTTACTTGGTGCAGCACTGCGATGAGCAGCAGTGCTGCACTGGGGACAGCCGTGTGACACGGCTGTCCCCATGGGGGACAAGAGAGCGATCGGCTCTCATAGGCAGAAGCCTATGACAGCCGATCGCCATAATTGGCTGGCTGTGGGGAGGGAGGGAGGGAATAAACTTAAAGAAACAGGGTTTTTTTTTTAAAAAAACAAAACAATAATATTTATTTAAAAAAAAATAAACATGGGGGGAGCGATCAGACCCCACCAACAGGGAGCTCTGTTGGTGGGGAGAAAAGGGGGGGGGGATCACTTGTGTGCTGTGTTGTGTGGCCCTGCAGCTTGGCCTTAAAGCTGCAGTGGCCAATTTAGCTAAAAATTGCCTGGTCACTAGGGGGGTTTAGCCCTGCAGTCCTCAAGTGGTTAACTTGGCGAGGCTCTACAGTATGTAGAATGGCAACCTAGCAGAAGCTGATAAGTTCATAGGTGATCAACAGTTCCATATGACAAAACAAACATGAATCATGCAATAATGACTGCAGGATATAGTTCAATAACGCCTATGCACACAATAATATAGCATATATCTCAGTGGGTCCAGGCAGCCCAGTCGCAGCTGTCAGGGGGGATTAAAACATAGAACTTGTGATCAAAGGTGGAAAAAATGGTAGTTCCACAGCTGGTGTAGCAAGAACAACCAAATTCCAATTGTGCAGCAATAATATGCAGATTCACAGTCCTCCAAGGAGCATAAATTAAAAGCAAGCTAATGGGCCTGATTCACAAAGCGGTGCAAAGTGTTTGCACGCCTGTGAAAAGCCCTTTATTTAGGCGTGATTAAAAGAAACTTGCGCAAAATTCCCGCGCGCAAAACCATCGCACGGCTCACGGTGCAGTGCGCGCGATGGTGCGGTGCAGTGCGCGCGATGCGCCCATTAAACCCTATGGGCGCCGCGCGCGGAGTTGCGCGATTGCGCGTGCAAAACTTTGCGCGCGGGACTTTGCGGGCGATAAAGAGCACAAAACGGTGCTAACTCAGCAGTGCAAAGGTTATCAAAAGTCTTTTAGGCGTGATAACTGAGTTATCACCGCTTTGTGAATCAGGCCCCATATGTTCAATATGCACTGTCAGCCCAGTTGCAGTTGACAGAGAACTAGTTCATTTATGAATATGATAAACACTGAGATCTCATAGTGTAAATATAACAGTTGCAGAGTGATAACCACCCAAAGCAGTAGTAGATGCTGTCAGCCCAGTTGCAGGCAGCTGACAGAGTGAATCCATATACAAAGCTAATGCTCCTGGAGATAATTACAGAGTAGTATGAATACTCCTGGGTCATTGTATCATATGTATAGAGTAATTACCTGCCAATAGTCACATGCAGTATGCATATTCCAAACTATTCCTGATCCTGAAGCAATAGTGGAGTGGAGCAGCTGAATGATGCAATAATGTTCAAGCCACAACAGTCTGCATCCATAAAAAGCTGTAGAAAGCACAGGCAGGAAAGCATAGGGCTGTGTCCATCCAAATCATAAAATTATCAAAGCATGTGCATCATGTTGTAAATATAGGCACAGTCCAAACAGTAGTTAAATATTATTACATGTAAAAGGGAGGGGGGAGGGTCAGTGCATCTTATGGTCTGAATGTCTGAATGTATGTGTGTCCCGCAACTGCAGAGCTCAGAGGAAGCCCTCGCCTGACCCAACTGGTGCACTCCAGTCCTCTGTCTCCAGCTGGCCCTCTGAGTCCTCGGTCCTGTGTCCCCTCCTGCTCCAGCCCTCTCATTGTGCAACCCCGTCACCTCTGTGCTGACACATCATGCATGACCCTAGCGCTGCCATGTCATGTGTGTGTGCTGCCAGGTCATGCAGAAAGAGGGCACCAGCTGGAGCAGGTCTGAGGGGACACAATACCAAGGTCTCAGATTGCCAGCTGTAGATGGAGGTGGAGGACTGGAAGGTGGCAGTTAGATCAAGTGAAGGCTTCCTCTGTGCTCTTCTCAGGAATTAATGTAGCTAGTGGAGGCAGGGTGTGTTAATGTGCTTGGGGGTAGTGGTTATTAGTGTAGCTAGTGGGTGTTAGTGTAACTGGTGGTGGCAGGGTGGGTTAGTGTACTATGGGGCAGTGGTGATTAGTGTAGCTAGTGGGTGTTAGTGTAACTGGTGGTGGCAGGGTGGGTTAGTGTACTTTAGGGGCAGTGGTGATTAGTGTAGCTAGTGGGTGTTAGTGTAACTAGTGGAGGCAGAGTGGGTTAGTGTACTTTTGGGGCAGTGGTGATTAGTGTAGCTAGTGGGTGTTAGTGTAACTGGTGGTGGCAGGGTGGGTTAGTGTACTATGGGGGCAGTGGTGATTAGTGTAGCTAGTGGGTGTTAGTGTAACTGGTGGTGGCAGGGTGGGTTAGTGTACTATGGGGGCAGTGGTGATTAGTGTAGCTAGTGGGTGTTAGTGTAACTGGTGGTGGCAGGGTGGGTTAGTGTACCTTAGGGGCAGTGGTGATTAGTGTAGCTAGTGGGTGTTAGTGTAACTGGTGGTGGCAGGGTGGGTTAGTGTACTTTGGGGGCAGTGATGATTAGTGTAGCTAGTGGGTGTTAGTGTAACTGGTGGTGGCAGGGTGGGTTAGTGTACCTTAGGGGCAGTGGTGATTAGTGTAGCTAGTGGGTGTTAGTGTAACTGATGGTGGCAGGGTGGGTTAGTGTACTATGGGGGCAGTGGTGATTAGTGTAGCTAGTGGGTGTTAGTGTAACTAGTGGTGGCAGGGTGGGTTAGTGTACCTTAGGGGCAGTGGTGATTAGTGTAGCTAGTGGGTGTTAGTGTAACTGGTGGTGGCAGGGTGGGTTAGTGTACTTTGGGGGCAGTGGTGATTAGTGTAGCTAGTGGGTGTTAGTGTAACTGGTGGTGGCAGGGTGGGTTAGTGTACCTTAGGGGCAGTGGTGATTAGTGTAGCTAGTGGGTGTTAGTGTAACTAGTGGAGGCAGGGTGGGTTACTTTAGCTGGAGGAGAATCAGGAAGAATAGCTTGGCAGTGTAGCTTTGGATATAGATACAGATGTAGAATGGAGAGATAGAGAGGAGCCAGCACTGCTAATGGGGTAATTTATTTCAGCAGATAAAAACAGTGACACTTACAATCAGCGTGGTCGGATGCAGAGCGGGAGGGTGGGCGCCAGGTCTATGTCCCCCTGCGGACGTCCGTTTCGCGCTACAAGCGCTTGTTCACCGCAATGGGGAAGAGTAATGGAGGCGATCTTGGATATAGATACAGCTTGGGGAGATGCCTTCAAGATGCCCCTACGCAAGGTTTAGATTATACTTTCTTGTTTTTTGCCCTCTAAACCTAGGTATGGCTTATTTTTAGGAGCATCTTATGGTCTAAAATTAGGTATGAAGTATGTGTAGTGTAATGTTTACTATGAAATCTTTTTACTGATATCAATAAAATATTTTCTAGGGGGTCTTGGAGTAAACCATCATATTGTAGAGGTTTAGTAAATACTACTAAAGTATTTTAGAGCTTTGTTTACCCTCTACTTAAAGCACATATACAGACAAGCTGGAGTCAAACAGCACATACAGTAAATAAAATGTGTACTAACTGCTACAGTTTGTTTTACCTGTTTAGAATCCTCAAAATCACATACACCTTAAGTAACATATCACCTAAAAAAAGCATTAACTGTCCTTCAACAGAAAATCCACTTCAATGTATTTCATGTTATTGAACGTGCCCTTCCATTTTAACCTGTACACTACAAACTGACCATAAACGCAAATGGCTATGCTTTGTAACTTCAGTAAGGATACTCTCTCTGCACTCTGCTAGGAGTATTGTTGCCATTAATGAGTCCAGAAAAAACTCCTACCTGCTGTAGATGTAATTAGCTAAATATAGCCATTGTGATTTTGTTCATCACTTAAAGGACAACTCACGTGAGAGTACATGAAGTCTGTCATATTTATTTCCTTTTAAGCAATACCAGTTGCCTGGCAGTCCTGCTGATCCTCTGCCTCTAATACTTTTAGCTATAGACACTGAATACGCATGCAGCTGATCAGGTGTTTCTGACATTATTGTCAGACCTGACAAGATTAGCCGCATGCTTGTTTCTGGTGTTATTCAGACACAACTGCAGCCAAGCCAAATAGATCAGCAGGGCTGCCCGTGCCCTGCAACTGGTATTGTTTAAAAGGAAATAAAGATGGCAACCTCCATATTATTATCACTTCAGTTGTCCTTTAAATTAATCTACTGTTCAGAGGAGTGTCTCAATGAAAAAGCCACATAGTGTAAGTTGGGGCACACAGGTAAAATGGGAGGGTGAAGCCTCCAACCATATAACAACCAAGAAGAAACTGGCACAATCCAAATGTTATTGATTTCCAGGACCAAAAACCAGCTGCACACACACATCCCTATTTTATTGAGTGCTTCGAGGTGACTCCCCCCTGGACCTTGAGTTTTTTATACAGAGCGGCAGACCGATTTTTTCCATTAGAGGAATTCTGCCCTGATAAAGGGATCCAGTGTGGTTCTGAAATGTTAACTTTTTTAGACTTGGAAATCAAGAACATTTATAAAGATGTGCCTGACTAGAAGCAAATGGCAATGCTCTCATCTGAATTGTTTTCTCATAAAAAATATTTTCATTAATATTATTAAATGTAAATAACAAAACTGTTCTTGAAGTTGGGTTTTACAGTGAAATAGTGTTTATTAGTCAGCACACATAGCACTTCTAGAGATCAGGGGGACACTTGGCTTAATTAGGTAAGTTTTGTTGTTGTTTTTTACTTGGTTTTCATCTAATGAATGTTTATGTCACTCATCATCATTATAAGGTCAGTAATATGCAACTAGCTGATTTCTCACAGACAGAGTTAGGTTTAGAAGAAATACACTACTCTTTAACTCATAAAATCCCCAAAATATAAAGTAAAGAAGTTTGTAAACCTCCAAACACTACTCCATTCAAGTGTACACTTTCAGTAAATATTTGGGTGACATGGTCACAGCTAATTATATTTCAGCTGATGAAAATCTGCTGTGTGTAAGAAAGAAGCATTGCTTCTGTATTATCCATCCATCATCCAGACATCTATCATCCAGGCACCAGTACAACAAAGTGTATAACTTTAAACAAACCTGAACTGAAAATAAACTCAAGAGATAACTAAATGTATGCTTAGCAGCAAAAAGTATATAGAACTATCCTATTCTCTCATATTATAATTGTCATTGGGGTTATATTTTGACTGTATAATGTGCACACCAGCCATGTCAGTGGTACATAAAAGCCAGTTCATTCAACTCCTCACAAGAAATAGAAATAAACTTTGATGTTAAGGAAACTGTCTAGTTATCGGGAATTGTTTACTCAGCCAAGTAAAACAACTTTGGTTTCCTTTTACTTTTCTGGAGAGTGGTCCAAACTTTACTGTTCAGCTGCCTAATTTGCCAAGATAACAGCACTGCTTCTTTAACACTTGCTAATAAATAATTAAAAATGATCATTCAACACTTGTTCATGTGCTTGACAGGGTCACTGTGAGAAAACGCGGAAAAGCCGCCGCGGGTACTCAGAGCAAGGCAGCTGATTCCGCGTCCAACGCAGCAGGTTGCGCGCGTGGGTCTGCATCCACTGGCATGACGGAGCACGATGAAACCGCCGCATGCCTTATGAACAAGGCGGCGGATTCCGCGTCAGATGCGGATGTTGCACGCGTAGTCATATTTCTGACAGTACTTCTGAACGAGGAGGAACCGCCGCATGCTTGGACAGCGGTGCGGCTGGTTCCACATCCAACACAGCAGAAACATTACAACACATGTCTGGTGTGGCTGGGACTGATAGTCCACACAGGTTCAGGAGGACGCGCGCGTGCGCGGAGAGGCAGAGCCTTTATGACAGTCAGAAGGGTATCAGCTGACCAAGCCGGTCAGCTGACAATTCCAGCAGTTTTCATTGGTCCAGCACTTAGGGGTGGCGCTGGAGAGCGCTGGGGTGTATATACTGGGTGCTGGTCATTTCTCTGGTGTCTGGCGTTGCGATCACTACATGGTAGCACTCAGACCTTCTGTCAGTATCTGTGTTATTATCTAGACCAGTTTCCAAGGTGTTGATGACCAAGGAGCTCACACCTTAGTCTAGGAATCCTGTTATTATCTGTGTTATTATCTGTGTTATTATCTGAGTTATTATCTAGACCAGTTTCCAAGGTGTTGATGACCAAGGAGCTAACACCTTAGTCTAGGAATCCTGTTACCATCTGTGTTATTATCTAGACCAGTTCCGGGGTGTTGATGATCTAGGAGCTCACACCCAAGTCTAGGCATTGTTGATTATTTGTTATGACCTTCTGCTTTCCTGACCACTCTTCTGATCTCTGATTAGGTACTTCGCTATATCTGATACTCTGTTGCCAAACTCTGCTAGTCTTAGGATTCCGCATCTGTCTCCTGTCTCCATACTTTATCTGTCTGTGTGTTGACGACCTGGCCTGCCCGACCTCGAGAACTATCTCCCCAGCTAGAGATAGTTCACAGTCTGTTTGTGACATCCCTCCATTGGTGTCACTCACACTCTGGTCCTTCCCACTGTCAGCCTGACTCCGCCCCTTGGGGAGCTTCAGGCCTTTGGAAGAAGCCTGTTCTCTGGGCAGTACCCTTTACTGCCATGCACCCTCTATACGGGTGCTCTCCTCAAAGTATTATTGTTGCACATAACACTCATATTACCTGGTGTCCAGAGGTTAGAGATATATCTGATTATCGGTGATACTGCAGATCATCAATAATCGGGTATATATCTGTATTCTCGGTGATACTGCAGATCACCGGTAATCAGATCCTCTCTGTGTTACACCGATCGTTACAGAACGCCAGACCAAAATGCAAATGGACGCACCCACCGACCGTCTGGGCGCTCTTACCACTTCGGTGGATACCATCAACCAAGTGCTGGGTAATCACCGGGCGTTAATTGATGCTTTGTCCGGGTCCTTATGAACCCTCCGGACGGCTGTGGATGAAGTGCGATCTCCTCCTAGCACAGGGATACGCATGCCTGTGCCTGAAAAATTTTCTGGTCACAGATCTGACTTCCGAAATTTTAGGAGTAGAGTGTTGCCATACTTTGAGTTGAGACCTAGATCCTCAGGAACTATGGCCCAAAGGGTCACGTTCACAAAGACTCTATTATCAGGCGATTCTCAGACCTGGGCGTACAGTCTACCCGCCGGAGATTTAGCCTTAACCTCGGTAGATAATTTTTTAAAGCTATGGCAATAATTTACGACGATCCAGACATTGCCTCGACTTCTGAGCGGAAGCTCAAATTGTTGCGTCAAGGCAAGAGTCCGGTCGAGGAGTATGCTGCAGAATTTAGGAGGTGGTCAGTTTCAGCCAGGTGGGACACCTATGCCCTTTTAGACTGTTTCTTATCAGGGTTATCAGATGAGGTTTCTGATCTAATGTTAAGTCAGCCTGAACCTAGAACCGTCGATGAGGCCATTTCATCGGCCATTAGGATTGATCGCAGGTTACGTTATCAAAGGCAGACCCGTGGTAGAAACAATGTTAAGATGGTGTCCTACGCTACGCCTCCTGTGACCCCACCTCCTTCCGTTTCACCTCCACCCGAGCCAATGCAGATTGGTCGGTCCAGATTGTCTCAAGTGAAGCAGAGACGCAGGATTTCTGAGCAGTTGTGTCTTTATTGTGCAGAGGGGGGTCATAGGTGGAAGTCACTATAGGGGTGCTGCACAGAGAGAAATTGCAGTTTTTTGTGTTACACATGACAACCTCCACAGTCATCCTTGGCATGCCGTGGTTACACCTTCACTCTCCCCAGATAAATTGGGCCACTGGTCAGCTAACAAGCTGGTCAGCCCATTGTTTCCATCATTGTTTAGTGAAGGTGACCTTGGGTCAGACCAGGATTCATTTAGAGGGAGTTCCTGAAAAGTATTCAGAGTTTTTGGATGTGTTCTGTCCCAAGGCTGCCAATAAATTACCTCTACATCGCCCTTTTGATTGTCCCATCGATCTCCGATCTGGTTGTATTCCCCCTAGAGGTAATTTCTACAATTTATCTGGGCCGGAAAAAGTGGCCATGCAGGAGTACATCCGTGAAAATTTAGCAAAAGGATTCATTCGCCCTTCCCGGTCACCTGCTGGAGCAGGCTTCTTTTTTGTAAAGAAAAAAGACGGAGGCCTTCGGCCATGCATTGATTACCGAGGTCTGAATAAGGTCACAGTAAAAAATCACTATCCATTGCCTTTGATAGGCAATTTATTCACTCAGGTCACTTACGTTAAGATTTTTCCGAAATTGGACTTGGGAGGGGCATACAACCTGGTGCGGATCAGAGAGGGTGATGAGTGGAAAACGGCCTTTAACACACCCGATGGGCATTACGAGTACATGGTGATGCCCTTCGGGTTGCGTTTTTCAGGAACTTATTAATGAAGTATTCAGAGAAGTGTTGGGTACATTTTTCCTGGTATACCTAGATAATATACTTATTTTCTCAGACAACCTCACCCAGCACAGGGCTCACGTCAAATTTGTTCTGAGCAAGCTAAGACAGAACATGCTTTATGCTAAATTGGAGAAATGCATTTTTAGTTTCAAAAAAGTTTTATTGAAGATTACAATGAAAATTGACAGCAATTAAGTAGACCCTTAATCGGGGCCAATGTTATATTAAAAGCAGAAGTCAATTATTGGTTAACAAGTAAAACAAAGTATTAACAAACCAAGGAACAGAAGTTGAAGAGAAATCGAGAGCCCAATATGGTGTAGTATGTCAAAATTGATTGGATAAATGAAACAGTGAGATGGTAATACTCACAAACACGGGTTACCACCTAGGTAACCACTCATTAGGCAGGTGAGGAGATTAGACCTGTCCTCACTCAGGATTAAGAAGTCGCTCTCTGTAGATAAGAAGAAAGGGGGTAGATCACCCCTCCACCTGGGGTGGACTCAAATATATTGGTAGGTGAACAGAGGCGCCAGAAGGATAAAAGTACATAAAAATTTTAAAAAATTGCTGGGAGGAAGTGGTGGACTCGCCTCCATTAAAGCAGACACCAAGGACTGTAAATGTATAGATATACACATTTATTGAAAAAACCCCAAAGATGCAACGCGTTTCGCGGGCACAGCCCACTTCTTCAGGCAATAAGCAGAGGATAAACAACTGTAAACAAAAGACAGAGGCATAGCTATAAATGTTGCCATAAAAAGATACAAATGGATTATTATTTAGTGTAATAAGAATAGTATTTCAAACATAGTGTTTAGTGATATGTTATAGTAGGGGGGTGATTGCAAGGAATGGGTCAGTGTAAACTACATAATGTGTATAGGGGAATGGACTAGATAACAGTGGTAAAAGGTAGTTAGTAAATCAGATTAAGTTGGTATCAAATTGACCGCTTTAGGTATTGTCACAAGAGCCCTCCGTGGCTGACCGCACTTAGCCTTCTAAACGGTGCCAGCGCACAGATCGTGCGAACTCTGGTCGCAGTCAATGCGCAGGAACCGTTAAGAATTAGCCGCAGACAACTCAGAAGGGAGCCTGTGAGACACGGGTAATTACAACGTCACCTACTGGTTCAGAGTAAACTGCCACCACCGCGGTTACTATGGGACCGTGGGGCCCACTAACTGACTGACTAATCCTGCGAATAAAACGGTTAAACACACGATATTCTGTCTAGCCAACAACAAACAAACAGTAGCGTATCTTCAGAGACCCGGGATCATTTCTGTGTGTGCTGATAAGCAGGGTAGCGAAACAGTGAATGACTTGGGGAAAGTTGTTTATTCACGCAATATAAATAATTAATATATACAGACAATTATTAAAATCAACAATTATTGAAACAGTAATAGCCAGTATGAAAAATAAAAGAAGGGAGAAAAATACTTAGTTCCTGGAAAGATGTCCTGTTTGTGGGAAAAATCAGAGTTCTGGTTTCCAATCAAGTTCAAGCAAAACGGTTTCAAGTTGTTAGAGTTCTTTGTTCAGATGGGTCAGCAAAATGGCCACCAGCCCTATGTCCTCTGGCTGGCAGCAGATTGTCATGAAGATGGTAAAGGGAGGAATCTCCTTCCCAGGCAGCTCATTCACTTTTTATGGAGCTGAGCTCAGAGGCGGGCTCCCAGAGTCGGCCCCCCAGGCCGGACTATGGTAATCACATGTGGGCAGGGGCTTTAGCAACCTCATAATCCTGACATGTTCCCTAGGCAGACATGCGCGGCCGGCCCACAAATAATAAGTACATATTCTCGATCCCCAGAACCTACCGATTAATATGATATCAAACTTGGGCATGTTTGCATGCCTGGTTAAAAAACGGTGGAATTCCCAGAGTTCTGTTTAGGACAGTGGCCCAAATTTAATATCAAAACACTCACAAGATCCGGACCAGCAGAATGATATAACTTTCTCATTTCTCACCTGAACGGTATTGCTTAAACATGCTCAAAATACCAAACTCCATGCTTTCTAATATGGCTCCGGCCGGTCTGAGCAGAGCAGATTTTTTGAATAGCCCCCTGCTGGGAGCTCATCCTGTCTTCCCCAAACGGCAGAGTGAGTTCTCTGCTGGCTAATTAACATCTAGGTGTCACCTGGTTCCCAGAGCCAAAAGGGAAATTGTGCCTTCCACAGGGAATATGTCCAAGCTAATTAACACCTTCCCCCCAGGCTGTCACTTCAGCTAAGACAGATTCCCCAGCTGTTTTTAAGCAGAGGGATACTACACATCAGATCTTGGTTTAACGATTTGTGTCGCAAAGCGACCGCAATCGCGTTTTGGCCGACTGGGCGTCGCCCGGCGTCACACCTCCCCTTCCTGACGCTGTGTAGGGGGTTGTCAGCAAGACATCCGCCGTAGCAGCCATTGGCGCTGCTGGGTCTAGTTCCCCCTGACACCGGGACAGCCCATCGGCGTTTTGGTGCCGGCTGCCCGCTTTGTGTTGGATCGTAAAGTCGTACTGTTGCAATGACAGGCTCCACCGTAGGAGCTTGCCATTGGTCCCAGCAGTACGGTTTAGCCAACTGAGGGGGTTATGGTCGGTAACGATCGTGAAAGAGCGGCCGTACAGATACGATTGTAGTTTCTGTAGGGCCCACACGATCGCTAGGCACTCCTTTTCAGTGGTGGAGTAGGCTACCTCTCGGGGCAGGAGCTTCCGGCTCAGGTAGAGGATAGGGTGTTCATCTCCCCTTCCATCCACCTGGCTGAGGACTGCGCCGAGACCGTAGTCAGAGGCATCGGTTTGCACAACAAACCGACGACTGAAATCCGGGGCTTGAAGCACAGGGGCACTCGCGAGTGCCTGCTTCAACGCTTGGAAGGCGTTCTCGCAAGCGGGGGTCCAGCTAACAACCTTGGGGTGTTTCTTGCTAGTGGCATCGGTCAGGGGCTTCGCCAGGGTACTATAGGCTGGAACAAATTTCCTATAGTAACCGGCGGTCCCCAGGAACGCCTGGACCTGCTTTTTCGTGATAGGCCGAGGCCATGCCAGGATGGCGTCAACCTTTCCCGTGTCAGGTTTCAGGGTGCTACCCCCCACCCGGTGACCTAAGTACTGCACCTCGGTCATACCAATCTGACACTTACTCGGCTTAACTGTCAGATTGGCTGCAGCCAGCCTCTCTAGTACCTGGGACAGGTGTTTGAGGTGTTCCTCCCAGGTGGGGCTGAACACCGCAATGTCATCCAAGTACGCTACAGCGAACCCTTGCAGTCCCTCCAGCAGGTCGTTTACGGCCCGCTGAAACGTGGCAGGAGCGTTCTTCATCCCAAAGGGCATCATCGTGAACTCGAAGAGGCCAAAAGGGGTGATGAAGGCCGACTTCTGCCTCGCGTCAGGTGCAAGTGGTATCTGCCAGTACCCCCGGCTCAGATCCATGATTGATAGGTACCTGGCGGACGCCAGCGTATCCAACAACTCATCGATGCGAGGCATGGGGTAGGCGTCTGTAGTGGTGATGGCGTTCAACTTCCTGTAGTCCACGCAGAACCGAGTTGTCTGGTCCTTCTTGGGGACCAGGACAACAGGGGCTGCCCAGGCACTACAGGACTTTTGAACCACCCCTAGCTCCAGCATCTCCCTCACCTCTTTCTGCATGTCCGCTTGCACCTCAGGAGAGACGCGGTAAGCGGATTGCCTGATGGGGGGATGGGTGCCCGTATCTACCCTATGCACTGCCAGACTGGTCCGCCCCGGGACACCGGAGAAGGTGTGCTGGTACGGACCCAGCACCTCCTGCAACTGCTCTTGCTGGGACGAGGAGAGTTGTGGGTTGACGCTTAGGTCGCTGTCCACATCTCGTATGTCAGCCAGCAGGTCTAACAGGGGGTCTGCCTCTCCCTGCTCTAACCGGCTGCACACTGGCAGCACATACTTGGTCCTGTCATGGTGGGCCTTCAGCATGTTGACATGAAAGCTTTTCTGTTTCCTGCCTCCCATGTTCACCAGATATGTCAGAGGGTTTAACCGTTGCACTATAGTGTAGGGTCCCTCCCAGGCCGCTTGCAGCTTGTTCTGCCTCACTGGAAGAAGGGCATACACTTTGTCACCTACTTCAAATGACCTCTCTCCAGCAGTGCGGTCATACCAGAGTTTTTGTTTGGCCTGAGCCTGGGCCATGTTTTCCGTTACCATTTCTGTGAGGGACTCCATCTTGTCCCTGAACCTGAGGACGTAATCAACTACAGAGACATCTGTGGGGTCCCCCTTGCCCTCCCACGTCTCCCGCATCAATTGTAGTGGTCCTCGGACATTCCTACCATACAGGAGCTCGAACGGGGAGAACCCGGTAGATTCCTGCGGCACCTCCCTGTATGCAAACAACAGATGAGGCAGGTATCGTTCCCAGTCCCCACCTTGCGACTCGACAAACGTGGTCAGCATTTGCTTCAGCGACCCGTTGAACCTTTCACACAGTCCATTGGTCTGCGGGTGGTAGGGACTGGAGACAATGTGCGTCATCTGTATCTTTTTGCACAGGGCCTCCATGAGTCCGGACATAAACTGGGTTCCCTGATCAGAGAGCATCTCCGCAGGGAACCCGACTCGGGAGAAAATGTTAAGTAGCGCATCGGCTACCTTGTCCGCCCTCAGGGAGGAAAGTGCCATGGCCTCAGGATAGCGGGTGGCGTAATCCACCACCGTCAGGATGTACCTTTTGCCACTGCTGCTGGGAGTGGGCAATGGTCCAATTATGTCGACCGCCACTCTGTGAAAGGGCTCACCTATGATTGGCAGTGGACACAAGGGAGCTTTGCGGGGATTCCCAGCCCTTTTTACCTTTTGGCAAATGGTACATGAGCGGCAGTAGTTCGTCACATCTATCCGCATTTGAGGCCAGTAGAAATGTCCCCGGATACGATCAAGTGTCCTGTGGATCCCCAAGTGCCCGGCCAGGGGAATGTCATGTGCGGACTTCAGCACATGCCCCCGGAAGGCACTAGGTACCACAAGCAACTTGGTACCCATCCCCATTTCACCTTCGGTGGGGTGTACAGGCTCACTGTACAACTTCCCACCTTCCCAGTATACCTTGAAGGTAGCCTCGTCTGTGAGGGGCTCAGAAGCCTGTTTTCTGAGGGCCTCGAAGCTAGTGTCAGTCTGGAGTGCTTGCACAAATGCAGCACTCTCACTCTCAGCCAGCTGGCCCGTGGCATATGAGGTTAGTGGCTGAAGGGTACCATCCCTGTGGTCAGAGGAGGGGGAGGAGGCCGGAACCTCCTCCACCTGTTCTGAGCCCAGGTTCTGAGCAGTACGGCTGCGTGTTACTGCTAGCACAGGTATACCTTCAGAATGGCACATATTGGCATCACCTACATCATTGTTACAAGCATTAATAACAGTAACAGGAACATTTTCATCACAGACAGTTTGTACATCAACCACAGGTTCCCTTGAACTGGGCACGTTCAACCCACCTCCCCCCTGTTCTTGCCCCTGGGTGCAAAGTACCTGGGTGTGGGCAGAGAGTCCGTCTCCGTTCTGGCATTCCACAGGGCTTGGTGCAGGTTCATAGTACGACACCAGCGTGCCCAAGTCGGTCCCCAGCAAAACAGGGACCGGCAGTTGGTCCAGGATCCCAACAACCTTCTCGTGGACCCCCACCCCCCAGTCGATGGACACCCGGGCTTGGGGAATGTGAGAAAGAGTGCCCCCCACTCCAGTGAGGGTGAGGTACTGGTCAGGGATGATGGCCTCTGCGGGGACAAGGTGTGCACGCACCAGAGTGACATCTGCTCCGGTGTCACGGAAACCAGTGACAAGCTGGTCATTCACAGTAACCAGCTGGTGATTGCTTGTGATGGGGGAGTTCCCTGTCCCCTTTGCAAACATCAGGTTGGATGCGGCTCCTGGTTGGGGTACGCTGGCGGGTGGTGTCTGCCGCGGGCGAGGTGCGGGTAGTCCAGGTGCTGGGGTGGCCTGCCTCCGCTCCGGACAGGTGAACTTCATGTGTCCCGTCTTGTGGCAGTAGTGACAGGTGACCTCTCCAGGGGCTGCAGACCTGGGTGCGGAAGCTGTGCTGGGTGGCCTCTGTGGCGGACGGCTCACAGGGGCAGGAGAGTCTGCCGAGGTATTGGGCTGACCTCCCCTCCAGCTGGATGGGACAGTCCTGCGGGTATCAGCCACCCGGGTAGTTGCAAAAGTCTCAGCAAGGTCTGCAGCGACAGTTGCTGAAGCCGGCATGCGTTCTAGCACAAATTGTCGTACATCAGCAGGGCAAATGTTCAGAAATTGTTCCAGGACTATCAAGTCCTCCAGGATGCCTTAAGACCCTTTGGTGAGGCCTAGTGTCCACTGGCGGAGTGTGGTGAGCAAGCTGCTGACCACATCTCGGTACGAATCAGAAGACTTTTTCTGCCAGGCCCTGAACTTTTTCCGATAGGCTTCTGGCGTCAGCTGGTACTTAGTAACGATAGCGTCTTTTATAGCAGCATAATCATTATCCTTCTCCGCAGGCAATTCTGCGAAGGCATCAAGCGCTTTGTAGCGCAGCAACGGTGTCAGATGTCTGGCCCACTGGTCTTGGGACAGACGATACTGACGGCATGCTTTTTCAAAAGATCGCAAAAACAAGTCAATGTCTGTGTCTTTCTCGATATTAGCAAATTTAAATTTTGCACTTACGGGTGCTGCAGCTCCTTCAGCAGGGAGGCTGGGCGGTGAACTCCGGCTGGCCTGTTGCACTTTTGCCATGTTTAGCTCATGCTGTCGTTGGCGCTCCCGTTCTCGCTCAGCGGCATCCCTCTCCGCGTGGCGTTCAGCAGCAGCAGCTTGCCGCTCCCGTTCCTCCCGCATTTGGCGCTCTGTCCGCGCTTCTGCAGATTGGCGCTCCTCACGCATGTACTGCAGGTACTTGTCCAGGTCAGTGTCCATCAGCTTTTGTAATGCCTGCTGCATTAGCGGATCAGTACAAACGGACAGTCCAGTACTGGCCGGTTCCAGGCGAGTACTTTCAGAAACTCTGGGATTGGGGTCCATACTGACAGTCTCTGGCGTAACTGTTGCAACAGGGCCCGCAGGATGCTCAACCTCTGTACGCCTAGGATCTTCAGCCTCTGGTTCCCCTTGCCTTGAGTCAGATGGGGCAGCGTCTACCTCAGCAGACACATCCAGCTCCCGCGGTTGCTGGGTATCCCATTGAAACAAGTCATTTACCATGTCCTGTTTGTTCTTGCGGAGGGTGTCAATGCCCCGCAGCTGACAAAGATTTTCCAGGTCGGATACGGCCATGAGCTTGTAGTTCCCGGACATTTCCATGCCAAATAAAATAAAACTTTGGGGAAGGGTACTGGCTACACAGTCTCTCTGTATATATAAAAAATATATTGCCTTCCAGCTACACCAACGAATTAGTTCGTTTCTCGATAGCGCTAGCGCTATCGCAGATACTTTCAGCACAACACAGATCCCACCGCTGCCTAACACTGTCACAAGAGCCCTCTGTGGCTGACCGCACTTAGCCTTCTAAACGGTGCCAGCGCACAGATCGTGCGAACTCTGGTCGCAGTCAATGCGCAGGAACCGTTAAGAATTAGCCGCAGACAACTCAGAAGGGAGCCTGTGAGACACGGGTAATTACAACGTCACCTACTGGTTCAGAGTAAACTGCCACCACCACGGTTACTATGGGACCGTGGGGCCCACTAACTGACTGACTAATCCTGCGAATAAAACGGTTAAACACACGATATTCTGTCTAGCCAACAACAAACAAACAGTAGCGTATCTTCAGAGACCCGGGATCATTTCTGTGTGTGCTGATAAGCAGGGTAGCGAAACAGTGAATGACTTGGGGAAAGTCGTTTATTCACGCAATATAAATAATTAATATATACAGACAATTATTAAAATCAACAATTATTGAAACAGTAATAGCCAGTATGAAAAATAAAAGAAGGGAGAAAAATACTTAGTTCCTGGAAAGATGTCCTGTTTGTGGGAAAAATCAGAGTTCTGGTTTCCAATCAAGTTCAAGCAAAACGGTTTCAAGTTCTTAGAGTTCTTTGTTCAGATGGGTCAGCAAAATGGCCACCAGCCCTATGTCCTCTGGCTGGCAGCAGATTGTCATGAAGATGGTAAAGGGAGGAATCTCCTTCCCAGGCAGCTCATTCACTTTTTATGGAGCTGAGCTCAGAGGCGGGCTCCCAGAGTCGGCCCCCCAGGCCGGACTATGGTAATCACATGTGGGCAGGGGCTTTAGCAACCTCATAATCCTGACATGTTCCCTAGGCAGACCTGCGCGGCCGGCCCACAAATAATAAGTACATATTCTCGATCCCCAGAACCTACCGATTAATATGATATCAAACTTGGGCATGTTTGCATGCCTGGTTAAAAAACGGTGGAATTCCCAGAGTTCTGTTTAGGACAGTGGCCCAAATTTAATATCAAAACACTCACAAGATCCGGACCAGCAGAATGATATAACTTTCTCATTTCTCACCTGAACGGTATTGCTTAAACATGCTCAAAATACCAAACTCCATGCTTTCTAATATGGCTCCGGCCGGTCTGAGCAGAGCAGATTTTTTGAATAGCCCCCTGCTGGGAGCTCATCCTGTCTTCCCCAAACGGCAGAGTGAGTTCTCTGCTGGCTAATTAACATCTAGGTGTCACCTGGTTCCCAGAGCCAAAAGGGAAATTGTGCCTTCCACAGGGAATATGTCCAAGCTAATTAACACCTTCCCCCCAGGCTGTCACTTCAGCTAAGACAGATTCCCCAGCTGTTTTTAAGCAGAGGGATACTACACATCAGATCTTGGTTTAACGATTTGTGTCGCAAAGCGACCGCAATCGCGTTTTGGCCGACTGGGCGTCGCCCGGCGTCACAGGTATATTTCAGTAGAAGGTAGGGAATGGAATAAGTTGTAGCTGGCAAGAGAGAAAAAAAGGCATGTGTAGTGGTTAAAAATAAAGATAAAGACTTACCAGCAATTCAGTTATAGCAAGCAGAGCACCTCTGTACTGTTGTGAGGTCGCTTGCTGCTTTAAATGTGTTAATGCTGGCAGCTCTGGCCTATCCAGAAGCTGCTCCAGTGTGGGTGGGTGGAGTCAGTGGCCATGGTGACAGAGAGTCCTCCAATCAGCTGCTGCCAGCTGTAAGGAGTAGATTGGTGTGCATGTGGTCTTACATAATATGCATGCTTTCTCTGCATGCACAGGGCGGCGTTGTCAGTGGGTGGAGTCAGTGGTCATGGTGACAGAGAATCCTCCAATCAGCTGCTGCCAGCTTTAAGGAGTAGATTGGTGTGCATGTGGTGTTACATAACATGCATGCTTTCTCTGCATGCACAGGGCGGTGTTGTCAGTGGGTGGAGTCAGTGGCCATGGGGACAGAGAGTCCTCCAATCAGCTGCTGCCAGCTGTACATAACATGCATGCTTTCCTTGCATGCACAGGGCAGTGTTTAGAAAGGGAACATGGAGCACAGTGGTGTGTTTGCTGCCATCTAGTGGTTCAAAAGAACAAGTACAGTGAAGAGACTTCAAATGTCATTATACATGCTGAAAGATAATGAAGATAAAAGCATGAACAATGTCCGACTTTTTACAATTGGTAAATAAAATAGTGTATACTTCTGAAATAATAATAATAATAATAATAAAATATATATAAAAAATATAATAAAGATTATAAAAAAAAAATAATACAAATTTATAATAAAAAATAATGTGAATATGACATGAAGATATAAGCATAAAATCGAAGAACACATAAAAAACATAAAAACAATTGTAATATATCCAAAATATGAGGAGGCCATTGGCAAAAATTGTCCAGGCCTGGTAATATATAGTGTATAATCCCGTCTACGGTTTTGATATCGTAGACGAATATTTGCAGCTGTAATAATTATCATTGTATTAGAAGGATGATAATAATAGTCATAATGAAGATAATAATAAACATCAGTAATAGAAGATAAGATATATATATATATATATATATATATATATATATATATATATATATATATATATATATATATACACATACATACATATATACACATACATATACACACATATACATACACATACACATACATACACACATACATACATACACATACATACACATATACACACACATATACATAAAAAAGATTTTTTTTATGGGGGGGGGGAATAAAAGAGAGCGACCAAGATAAAAGCAAAACTTTTGACAGGGGTGGTTAGTGGATTTTTTCTATAACTTCGTTAAGGCCCTCCGGGGATAGGGTTCTTAACGTCTGTATCCAGAACATTTCGTGTTTTTTGAGGAGATCAAATGCATTTGGTTTTCTTGTATCCACTGAGTCAATCAGTGTAATATTGAATAGCAGTGGATTGCTGTTGTGATGGGTGCTGAAGTGACGTGACACACTGTGAAGGGGAAATTGTTTAATGATATTTCTTTTATGTTGTCCGATTCTGTTGCGTACTAATTGGGTGGTTCTCCCCACATACTGGAGCCGGCACGGACAGGAGATGAGATAGATGACATATTTGGAGTTGCAAGTAAACCGTTTTTTCAAAGGGAAATTGCAGTTGGTACTGGTAGAAGAAAATGATACACTAGTGTTGATGAATTGGCAGGCTGTGCAGCGGGTCTTGTTACATGGAAAGCAGCCTGGTTTGAGTGGTTCTGAATGAGTGGGCAGGGGCTGTGTGGGCGGACGCAGTTTACTGGGTGCAAGAATGTTGCGGAGATTGGGAGCTCTCCTATATGTGATGGATGGTGCTTTGGGTAATAGCGGCCTTAAGAAGGGGTCCTGCATCAGGATCTCCCATCTGTTGGTTAGAATGTCACGAATGTGCGAATGCTGGGCATTGTATTGAGTAATGAACCTTGGAGGGCCTGTGTTGTTAGTTAGTTTTGCATCAGTACTCGGGGGGTTGGGGCGTTTGGCTTTAAATTTAGCGTTTTTTATCAAGGTCTTAGGATATTGGCGGTCCGTGAATTTTTTGGTGAGGATATTGGATTGGATGTCATATTGTGATGTATCTGTGCAATTCCTGTAGATTCTCCTGAACTGACTGTATGGTGTATTGGTAATCCAGGGGTGATGATGGAAACTTTTGAAGTGAATGTAATTATTGGCATCGACCGGTTTGAAATAAGTTTTTGTTTTGATGTGATATTCTATGGAAGATGTGTGATGGCGGTATGTAAATTGTAACCCTGCTGGGTTGGAATTAAGATAATCAATAAAATGTGGGATGGTAGAAATGTCGCCTTTCCAAATAAAAATAAGGTCATCAATGTAACGTCTGTAAAATACTATATTATTGAAAAACTGGTTGCCAGGGGAGAGTTTCATTTGTTCGAGGTAACCCATCGTGAGATTAGCGTACGATGGGGCAAACGCATGCATGTTATGTACAGCTGGCAGCAGCTGATTGGAGGACTCTCTGTCCCCATGGCCACTGACTCCACCCACTGACAACACCGCCCTGTGCATGCAGAGAAAGCATGCATGTTATATAAGACCACATGCACACCAATCTACTCCTTAAAGCTGGCAGCAGCTGATTGGAGGATTCTCTGTCACCATGACCACTGACTCCACCCACTGACAACACCGCCCTGTGCATGCAGAGAAAGCATGCATATTATGTAAGACCACATGCACACCAATCTACTCCTTACAGCTGGCAGCAGCTGATTGGAGGACTCTCTGTCCCCATGGCCACTGACTCCACCCACTGACAACACCACCCTGTGCATGCAGAGAAAGCATGCATGTTATGTAAGACCACATGCACACCAATCTACTCCTTAAAGCTGGCAGCAGCTGATTGGAGGATTCTCTGTCACCATGACCACTGACTCCACCCACTGACAACGCCGCCCTGTGCATGCAGAGAAAGCATGCATATTATGTAAGACCACATGCACACCAATCTACTCCTTACAGCTGGCAGCAGCTGATTGGAGGACTCTCTGTCACCATGGCCACTGACTCCACCCACCCACACTGGAGCAGCTTCTGGATAGGCCAGAGCTGCCAGCATTAACACATTTAAAGCAGCAAGCGACCTCACAACAGTACAGAGGTGCTCTGCTTGCTATAACTGAATTGCTGGTAAGTCTTTATCTTTATTTTTAACCACTACACATGCCTTTTTTTCTCTCTTGCCAGCTACAACTTATTCCATTCCCTACCTTCTACTGAAATATACCTAAAGCGGTCAATTTGATACCAACTTAATCTGATTTACTAACTACCTTTTACCACTGTTATCTAGTCCATTCCCCTATACACATTATGTAGTTTACACTGACCCATTCCTTGCAATCACCCCCCTACTATAACATATCACTAAACACTATGTTTGAAATACTATTCTTATTACACTAAATAATAATCCATTTGTATCTTTTTATGGCAACATTTATAGCTATGCCTCTGTCTTTTGTTTACAGTTGTTTATCCCCTGCTTATTGCCTGAAGAAGTGGGCTGTGCCCGCAAAACGCATTGCATCTTTGGGGTTTTTTCAATAAATGTGTATATCTATACATTTACAGTCCTTGGTGTCTGCTTTAACGGAGGCGAGTCCACCACTTCCTCCCAGCAATTTTTTAAAA
Source organism: Hyperolius riggenbachi (assembly GCF_040937935.1). Lineage (NCBI taxonomy): Eukaryota > Metazoa > Chordata > Amphibia > Anura > Hyperoliidae > Hyperolius > Hyperolius riggenbachi. Next base: position 237,583,057 of record NC_090650.1, read on the forward strand.
ATGTTATGTACTTTTATCCTTCTGGCGCCTCTGTTCACAAACCAAGGAACAGACAGGTCAGATGATTAGTCTTATAGCAATGTATCTACAAAGTTCTTCTGAAATTTCAAATAGCGTATAGTGGTGCTCTTAGAAGGAGAAGGCACTAGATCGTAGGCCTAGGGCTGATGAGGCCGAAAGCCAGGGTTGCCAAGTGCGTGTGAAGGATAAGGTAGTATCATTAATTATGGCTAAAAGCCTTTCGGCTATTAGGATCTCTGTGATTATGGAATCTGTCATTTCAAGTGATAGAGTCGACTTCAGCCATTGGCGAGCAATGTGGAGTCTGGCCGCTTTGGCTATATGTTGCGCAAGTCTATGTTGTGGATATTTCCACTTTAGCGGTTTATGCCCAAGGAGTAGTTGAAGTGGGTCCGGTGAGAGGGATGTTTCAATGGCCGTGCCTATAGCTGAGGCCACTTGAGCCCAGTATTTTTGAGCTATAGGGCAGAACCACTAGATATGGGCCATATCACCCAATTGACCGCATTGCCTAAAGCAGCGGGGAGATTTGTCTCTAGACATGGCATGCAGTTTCTGAGGGGTGAGGTATGTGCGATGGAGAATTTTAAAATTTGTTTCAATATGTGAGAAGTAGCTACTCCCTTTAGCCAGAGTGAGGCAACATTTAGACCATTGTTTAAGTGTAAGGGTCGTGCCTAAGTCAGTTTCCCAAGCTGTCATCGCTGGGATCTTTACAGTGTCCAGGGGTTGAGATATGACTGAGTAGAGGTAAGAAATAAGTCCGCCTTCCAGAGGTCTCTGGTCGCACCAATGTTCGTAGGTAGTGCGTTGGGGGAAGGGGAGCGTAGATTGGGTTAGTGCGCATAAGTAATGGAAGATTTGTAAGGCCCTAAAGTGCTCTTTAGGTGGAAATGATGTATGGGAACAAAAAGTTGTCCAGTTTGGAAGGCAATTGTTAACCAGGAAGTTGGAGATGGTTGTGAAGTTGTGAGCAATCCACCACTGGAAGGGTCGCAATTCCCACCCAGGGGGAAAGTCAGGGTTTCCAAAAATTGACATTTGTAGAGGGACAGCAGATTGAAGTTTTTTGGCTAATCTGAGTTTGTTCCAGATAGTGAGAGAATGGGCCGACAAAGGTGACTGTGTTTTGTATTTGTTTGGAGCAAGTTGAGGAGACCACTGGAGGGCCGCAAGGTTAATTGGAGCGAGGAGATCATTCTCTATATCTGCCCAAAGAGGGCGATTGTTAATAGAGTGTAGCTGTGCCAATTGGGCTATTTGGGCTGCTCTATAGTAGCTAAATAGGTCAGGGACACCTAGTCCTCCTCTTTCTCGGTTAAGATACATGGTGTTCTGTCTAATCCTACTTTTCTTATTATTAGCTATGAATTTAAAAATAGAGGTCTGCAGGTCTTTGAGTGAGGCTTTAGTTAGCTGGATAGGCAGTGTTCTAAAGAGATATAAGAGGCGTGGTAATAGGTTCATTCGGACAGAGTGAATGCGGCCTGACCATGAGATTGAGGGAGAGTTCCATTTGACCAGATCGCGTTTTAGTTCCAAAAACATTGGCTTATAGTTTAATAAGGATAGATCGGCAGGGTTCGTGGAGATCTTAATTCCTAAATAAGTGATATACTTTGACTGATAGGAGAGTCCCATCTTAGTAGCTAAAGCCTCCGCATTTTGTTTAGGCATGTTTGCGAACAGTATCTCAGATTTAATAATGTTTAGGGTAAGTCCAGAAAGTTGTCCAAATTGCTTAACCAGCTGAAGCAGGTTGGGAATAGAGGTGTGGGGTGATGAGAGTGTTAATAAGAGGTCGTCAGCGAATAGGCTGGCCTTATATTCGGAGTTTTTGACCTTTATGCCTTGGATGTCGGACATAGCTCGTATTTTGTTAGCTAAAGGCTCTATTGTAAGGGCGAAGATGGCAGGGGAAAGAGGGCAGCCCTGTCTCGTTCCTCGTTGAATGGCGATGTTTACAGGGGAGTCAGTAGGAAGTTTAAGATGGGCTGAAGGATTGGAGTAAAGGCATTTGACAGCTTGGAGGAAGGGGCCACTAATTCCTGCATTAAGGAGTGTGTCAAGCATAAAGGGCCAATCTATCGTGTCAAATGCTTTCTCCATGTCCAGTGACAGTAGTGCAAAGGGGGTTTTGTTTGATTTTACTATGTGTAGCAAATTAATGATTTTCCTGACGTTATCTGGGGCTTGGCGGAGGGGAATAAAGCCTACTTGATCTTTGTGAATGAGGGATCCTAGTACTTTATTTAGCCTGGCTCCTAATATGGTTGTTAAAATTTTGTAGTCGAGGTTTAGTAGTGATATGGGCCTATAGTTTTTGATATCTAGCGGGCCTCTTTTTGGTTTGGGGATAACAGCAATAATGGATTGCAGAAATTCTGGGGGTGGGATTTTGCCATCTAAGATGGAGTTAAATAGTCTTTTGAGAAACCGTCGGGCCCGGGCGCTTTCCCGTTTTTTAACTTTTTAATAGCTAGAAAAATTTCAAGGTCAGAGATTGGGATGTTGAGAGCGCTAGCTTTGTCTGGTAGGAGTTTTGGGTGTGCTAGATTTTGGTAGAATGGATTATTAGGTTGACGGGCTGTAGGAGGTGTTTTGGTGGCATATAATGATTTATAGTAATCCTCAAATTCCGAGTGGATTTTAAGTGGATCAGATGTGATTGTCCCACTTTTGTCTTAATTTTGTCTTAATTTGGAGGACTTTGTTGATAGAGTGGGTATGTCTAAGTTTACGGGCTAGCCACGTGTTAGACTTATTGTACTGTACATAGGCTTTTGACTTAGTCCATCTAATGGCCTTTTCTGTTCGGGCTGATAGGAGTATATCTATTTGGTGTTGGGTATCCTGAATTTGTTTGTATAGGTATCTGGAAGGGGAGGAGGCGTGGGCCACCTGCAGATGGAATAGCTTGTGTTCTAGATTGAGTTGTTGGATAGTTTTAGCTTTTTTCTTTTGTGCAGCAATTTTTATTAGATGCCCCTGGATGGTGGGTTTATGGGCCAGCCATAAAATGTCTGGCCTAATGTGGCCTACGTCATTTAGATGGAAATAGCTTGTTAGATGTTCTTCCATCTCGAGGACTGTCTCCCCGTCTGTTAAGAGACTTTCATTGAGCCTCCAGGGGGGCCGAGCAATAGGGGTGGTAAGGGACGTGCATGCTATCCAGACTATGTCATGGTCTGACCAGGTGCTAATCATGTGCCTGGCGAAGATCAGATTGGGTATTAGGGCAGAGGATAATAGTATAGCATCGATTCTAGAGTAGGTGTGGTGTGCAGAGGAGAAAAAGGTGTAGCTGCGGGAAGTTGGGTTATATTCTCTCCATGCATCTACCATATGCATCTCAGAGAGCGTTTTGCGTAGGGATGTAGAGAGTTGACGCTGTCTAGAGGAGGGGGGTAGTTGCGATCTATCTATGGTTAGGTTGGGAGCAATGTTGAAGTCACCCGCCCATATGGTGTGGTAGGACGGATAATTTTCTAAGTGTTTTTGGATAGCGTTAATAGGGGTCAGTGGTGCCTCAGGTGGGGCGTATAGGTTAACTATGCATATTTTACGTGATTGCAATGAGCCTATCAGGATAGTGTAGCAGCCTTCATCATCATTAATGCAGCTTTCTAGGATAAATGGCAGAGAGTTCCTAAGAAGGGTAAGTACACCTCTATGTTTGGAGGAAGCCGAGGAGACAAAGTGTCGCTGGTATTGAGTATGAAAATATTTGAGGAATGATAGTTTAGTAAAATGCGTCTCTTGAATACAAATTACGTCTGGAGAGCATTTCTGATAATCTATAAAGGCCTTTCTACGTTTAAATGGTGAGTTTAGGCCTTTAGCGTTGTGGGATATAATATTGATTTGGGTCATATTAATTAAGTTTTAGTAAGAGTTATAGTTTGTGAGAGGCGTGGGGCAGGCGACAGTGTGTCTCCTCCATCAGCTAGAACATCCATTTTGGAACAGTAGATTTGCATAATATCATAGACCTGTAAATAAAAACAGACATACAACAATAAAGCTGGCCAACGTGGCCTAACGATAGTGGTAACGTGGTTACACAAGTGAGTAGAGGAAAAAGTCCTCATATAAATGAGGAGAGCTGAGAGCAATAATAATACGCCTTCAGCTCTGCTCATTAGGTGGGGGGCAACATTGGTATCCTCGGCAAGTTCCCACATCAGGGTGAAAACACATTAAGAGTAGTGCCTGAGTTATTTCTTATATGTCCCAACAGCACCATCTAGTGGGTGATAGTTGTAATTGAAATTAACCTTGAAAATCAGGTAGGCAGTCTTACTTAAAAATAATACAGCTTGGTTTCGTGCAAACAGTGAATAACTTTTCCTGGAGTCTTGTTGTAGTTGGTCATCTGCAGCGGGTGGTCTAAGTTACTGAAACCCATAGTCAGTTCAATATGGGGCATGGAGGGGTAGTGTGGGGGCTGGGTCCAGAGTTGGACAAGTTATCAGTTAAACTTAAAGGTGGTCCCAATTGCTGTAAATTCGGGGTAAGCTCACATGCCTGGTAGTAATAAGAGGGTAACAGAGGGTTCCAGCTAGTTCAATGACAAAAAGGTTGTCTACAGGTGGCCTTGGAAGGGTATGTGGAGAGTCCAGGGTAGGTTGGAAGTCTATATTCCCTTCTGGGACAGGGGCTGTATGGGTGAGATAGGGTGTAAGGTACTCACATTTCCTTGTAGAAAGAGGCAGTTCAGATCGTTTTGGGTTGATTGTAGATTTAGACTGTATGTAGGTAGAAAAGGCTTACTGTTATAGACATGGCCTTAGGTCGAGGAGCGTGCACCCAGAGGGAGCTCACACAGGTTGGGATGAACGCTGCCTGCTTCTTCTAGAGGACCAGGTCCTGGTCGGGCGCGAGGACCTTTGCGGCAATGTTGTGGGAGGCATGGGCTCCATCTGTATCCCTGCTTGTTCTAGCAGTCTGCGGCCTTCCTCGAGTGTTCGGCAGGAATAAACAGTGCCGTTGTGTGTGAAGGATAAAGAGAAGGGGAAACCCCATCTATACTTCACCGCAGCCTTTTGGAGCGAGGTGGTCACAGGGCGGAGGTTTCGTATGGTTGATGGCGCCAGGTCTGCGTATAGTTGCACCGAGCTCAGAACGCTGGGGAGAGCGGTGAGGTTTCTGGCCGCTTCAAGTACGAGATCGTGGACTTCCTCGTACTGGAACTTGAGGACCACATCTCGGGGCAAGTCAGGGTTGCGGGGCTTCGCCAGTGCCCGATGAATCCGGACTATGCGGAAGGAGCCCTGGTCCATCTGGGGGAGGAGAGCGCTAAAGAGGTTGAGGGCCGTGGGCTTCAGATCCGTGATTGTCTCTGGGAGGCCTCTTATGCGCACGTTCGCTCTCCTGCTGCGATTTTCGGCAATCTTCTAGTCTGAGCTGAGAAATGCATTTTTGAGGCAACATCCGTCACTTTTCTGGGGTACATAATTTCCACCTCGGGCCTTTCTAGGGATCCTGCCAAGGTCTCTGCTGTCCTGGAATGGCCTCAGCCAGTGGGACTAAAATCTCTCCAGAGATTTTTAGAATTCGCCAATTACTATAGAAGGTTCATAAAGGGGTACTCCACAGTCATAGCACCCCTCACCAGTCTCACAAAGAAAGGGGCAGATACCAACCACTGGTCCCCCGAAGCCCTGGCTGCTTTCTCCACTTTGAAAGAATGGTTTTGCTCTGCACCCATTTTGAGACACGTTGACACCTCCTATCCCTTTATTGTGGAGGTGGACGCCTCGGAGGTCGGGGTAGGGGCTGTGCTGTCTCAGCGCTCTGGGTTGCAGGGAAGATTACACCCGTGTGCCTATTTCTCTCGTAGGTTTTTTTACCAGCAGAGAAAAACTACGATATAGGCAACAGGGAGCTCCTAGCCATTAAACTGGCCTTTGAAGAATGGCGTCATTGGTTAGAAGGAGCAGAAGATACGATTACAGTTTACACTGATCACAAAAATTTGGAATACATTGAGGGGGCTAAAAGATTAAGCCCCCGTCAGGCTCGGTGGTCATTGTTTTTCTCGAGATTTAGATTTATTATTACGTACACTCCGGGTAGTAAAAACATTAAAGCGGATGCCCTTTTCAGATGTTTTGAGCCAGAGACAGCACAGCCCTCAGACCCAGAGACTATTATCCCACAGAAAGTTGTGTTGGCAGCCACAGAGACTTGGAAAGACTGGACAGAGACTTTAAGTCCCTTCCAGCAGGATGTCCCTGAGGGAAAGCCTGAAGGGGTTATGTTTGTACCACTGCCATTTCGCCTCCAGATCTTACAGATGTTCCACTCGCACAAGAGTGCTGGACATCCGGGGGCCTGCAGAACACAGGACCTGGTTGCCAGATGTGCTTGGTGGCCTTCTCTGGCAACGGATTGCAAGGAGTATGTTAGAGAGTGTGCAGTGTGTGCAAAAAAACAAACCCTCCCGTCTGGCACCTGTGGGAACGTTGCAGCCTTTGCCCACCCCGAATGAGCCGTGGACCCATTTGTCCATGGATTTTGTGGGTGAACTTCCGAGGTCTGAAGGCATGTCGGTCATTTGGGTGGTAGTCGACCGTTTTAGTAAAATGGCCCATTTTGTGCCCTTGAAAGGACTCCCCTCGGCCCAGGAGTTGGCCGATCTTTTTTATCATCCACGTTTTCCGACTACATGGCATTCCGGAAAACATAATGTTGGATCGGGGAGTCCAATTTGTTTCTAGATTTTGGAGGGCATTTTGTCATCAAATGGGCATGGAACTGTCATTTTCATCGGGATACCACCCACAGACCAATGGTCAGACTGAGAGAGTGAATTAGTCATTGGAACAGTTTTTGAGGTGTTATGTTGCGGATGCGCAAAATGATTGGGTCAAGTTCTTGCTTTTCGCAGAATTTGCGCACAATAATTTGAAAAGCTCGTCCTCTGGATTTTCACCGTTTCAGGTGGTAGCTGGAAAGTTGCCTAAGTTCTCCCCACTGCCAGTAGCTTCCACTCCGTTTCCAGCTTTGGAGGCGTGGCAAAGGTCATTTAAGAACATTTGGAGGAGCGTGAAAAATAATTTGGAGAAGGCTTTTCAAAGTCAGAAAGGTCAAGCTGACAAGAGCCGCTCCGTAGAGTGGAAGTTCCGGCCAGGAGACTTGGTCTGGGTGTCCACGCGTCACTTGACCCTGAAACAGCCGTCGCCCAAGTTAGGACCCAGATTTGTGGGTCCTTTTCCAGTGACCAGGAAGATCAACAATGTTACTTATGCCATTGGTCTTCCTGCCAGCATGCGTGGTGTAAGATCCTTTCATGTGTCCCTGCTTAAGCCAGCAGTTCATGTAGGTCCCACTCCTCCTCGTCCTGTGATGGTAGATGACCAACCTGAGTATGAAGTAGAAAAGATTTTGGACTCACGTGTTGTACAGAACTCAGTACAGTATCTAGTTCACTGGGAAGGGTAAGGTATTGAGGAGAGAACATGGGTACCTGAGTGTCGCATGCACGCGGATAAATTAAAGAAGGAGTTCCACGCCCTACATCCTGGGAATCCTCAGGGGGGGGGGGTACTGTGAGAAAACGCGGAAAAGCCGCCGCGGGTACTCAGAGCAAGGCGGCTGATTCCGTGTCCAACGCAGCAGCTTGCGCGCGTGGGTCTGCATCCACTGGCATGACGGATCGCAATGAAACCACCGCATGCCTTATGAACAAGGCGGCAGATTCCGCGTCAGCCGCGGATGTTGCACGCATAGGCATATTTCTGACAGTACTGCTGAACGCGGAGGAACCGCCGCATGCTTGGACAGCGGTGGGGCTGGTTCCGCATCCAACACAGCAGAAACATTACAACACATGTCTGGTGTGGCTGGGACTGATAGTCCACACAGGTTCAGGAGGACGCGCGCGTGCGCGGAGAGGCAGAGCCTTTATGACAGTCAGAAGGGTGTCAGCTGACCAAGCCGGTCAGCTGACAATTCCAGCAGTTTTCATTGGTCCAGCACTTAGGGGTGGCGCTGGAGAGAGCTGGGGTGTATATACTGGGTGCTGGTCATTTCTCTGGTGTCTGGCGTTGCGATCACTACGTGGTAGCACTCAGACCTTCTGTCAGTATCTGTGTTATTATCTAGACCAGTTTCCAAGGTGTTGATGACCAAGGAGCTCACACCTTAGTCTAGGAATCCTGTTATTATCTGTGTTATTATCTGAGTTATTATCTAGACCAGTTTCCAAGGTGTTGATGACCAAGGAGCTCACACCTTAGTCTAGGAATCCTGTTACCATCTGTGTTATTATCTAGACCAGTTCCGGGGTGTTGATGATCTAGGAGCTCACACCCAAGTCTAGGCATTGTTGATTATTTGTTATGACCTTCTGCTTTCCTGACCACTCTTCTGATCTCTGATTAGGTACTTCGCTATATCTGATACTCTGTTGCCAAACTCTGCTAGTCTTAGGATTCCGCATCTGTCTCCTGTCTCCATACTTTATCTGTCTGTGTGTTGACGACCTGGCCTGCCCGACCTCGAGAACTATATCCCCAGCTAGAGATAGTTCACAGTCTGTTTGTGACATCCCTCCATTGGTGTCACTCACACTCTGGTCCTTCCCACTCTCAGCCTGACTCCGCCCCTTGGGAAGCTTCAGGCCTTTGGAAGGAGCCTGTTCTCTGGGCAGTACCCTTTACTGCCTTGCACCCTCTATACGGGTGCTCTCCTCAAAGTATTATTGTTGCACATAACACTCATATTACCTGGTGTCCCGAGGTTTGAGATATATCTGATTATCGGTGATACTGCAGATCATCAATAATCGGGTATATATCTGTATTATCGGTGATACTGCAGATCATCAATAATCGGGTATATATCTGTATTCTCGGTGATACTGCAGATCACCGGTAATCAGATCCTCTCTGTGTTACACCGATCGTTACAGTCACCCAGACAAGCAGGTGAACAAAAAGCATCAAAGAACGTAAAACAGCTGTTGTGACACACTGGACCTACTTGCACCCACCTAGAGACTCACCAGGCATCACATGGCTTATATCAGTGCTGGTCGTAATGGAGAAAGCTACGCTTACGGATCATTACGCGTAATTTTACGCTATTACGCATTACGAAATTACGCTTACAGCATAGACAGTCAATTTCGGTACATGTCTATAATTACGCATAGCACTTACGCAATTACGCGTAAGTATACCGTAATTCACGTTATTACGGTATAGGGTTACGCGTAAAATCCTACTAGCAATTAATGCGTAAGGTCATGCTGCCAAGCGGAAAAGTTGACGCATGGATCAATGTTAGGTAGCCGCCGACTTTAAGGGTTAATAGCTAAGCCCCCTTAAGTGGTAAGAGCCTCAAATTTGGAGAATATATTAAGGAGATCAGAAGGAATAAGAGGAAAATTTTTTTTTTCAAAAAGACCTTATAGTTTTTGAGAAAATCGATGTTAAAGTTTCAAAGGAAAAATATATACATTTAAAAACCCGCCGACTTTAACGGTTAATAGCAAAGCCTGCTTAAAATTTAGGAACACCAAATTCACAGGGTATATTAAGGGGATCAGTGGGAATAAGAGGAAAATTTTTTTTTTCAAAAAGACCTTATAGTTTTTGAGAAAATCGATTTTTAAGTTTCAAGGGCGAAAATGTCTTTTAAATGCGGAAAATGTCAGTTTTTTTTGCACAGGTAACAATAGTGTTTTATTTTCATAGATTCCCCCAAGTGGGAAGAGTTTTACTTACTTCGTTCTGAGTGTGGGAAATATAAAAAAAAAACGACGTGGGGTCCCCCCTCCCAGACCTCTTAACCCCTTGTCCCCCATGCAGACTGGGATAGCCAGAATGCGGAGCACCGGCCTCGTGGGGCTCCGCACCCTAACTATACCAGCCCGCATGGTCCATGGATTGGGGGGTCTCGGAAGGGGAGGGGCAGCCAAGCTTTCCCCTCCCCCTCCGAGCCCTTGTCCAATCCAAGGACAAGGGGCTCTTCTCCACCTCCGATGGGCGGTGGAGGTGGAGGCCGCGATTTCCTGGGGAGGGGTTCATGGTGGCATCTGGGAGTCCCCTTTGAAAAGGGGTCCCCCAGATGCCCACCCCCCTCCCAGGAGAAATGAGTATAGAGGTACTTGTAGTACCCCTTACCCATTTCCTTTAAGAGTTAAAAGTAAATAAACACACAAACACATAGAAAAAGTATTTTAATTGAACAAAAAACATAACCACGAAAAAAGTCCTTTAATATTCTTAATTAACCATTAATACTTACCTGTCCCTTTAAAAGCCAGTTCCCACGCAATATCCTCGGAAATATACTAATCAGTTTCAATGTAACAAAGTTATTACAATGTAACAACTTTGTTACATTGTAACTACGCCGCACCCGACGTCACTCACCGCCGCCGCCGCCACCGCGTCTGTGCTGCAGGACCCGACAGAGCTCTGAGCTATAGAGCTATAGCTCAGAGCTCTCTAAGCATCTTTGTATTTGGGCTCCAAGGAGCCCCATTGGTCCTTAGCAGACCAATGGGGTTCCTTCTGATTTGAAGGAACCCCATTGGTCTGCTAAGGACCAATGGGGCTCCTTGGAGCCCAAATACAAAGATGCTTTCGAGAGCTCTGAGCTAATATAGCTCAGAGCTCTGTCGGGTGAAGGGACGCTAAGTCCCCGCCGGCTCCGCTGCCCTCCCCGCCTCTCCCACATGTCACCTATATACATGCTGGCACCCATGGGTGCCAGTATGTATATGAGTGACAGGTGTGGGCGGAGTGGACGGCGGGAGCCGGCGGGGACTAGCGTGTATGCGGCGGCCGGCGGGTGAGCGGCGAGTGACGTCGGGTGCGGTGGTGTTACAAAGTAACAAAGTTGTTACATTGTAATAACTTTGTTACATTGTAACTGATTAGTATATTTCCGAGGATATTGCGTGGGAACTGGCTTTTAAAGGGACAGGTAAGTATTAATGGTTAATTAAGAATATTAAAGGACTTTTTTCGTGGTTATGTTTTTTGTTCAATTAAAATACTTTTTCTATGTGTTTGTGTGTTTATTTACTTTTAACTCTTAAAGGAAATGGGTAAGGGGTACTACAAGTACCTCTATACTCATTTCTCCTGGGAGGGGGGTGGGCATCTGGGGGACCCCTTTTTAAAGGGGACTCCCAGATGCCACCATGAACCCCTCCCCAGGAAATCGCGGCCTCCACCTCCACCGCCCATCGGAGGTGGAGAAGAGTCCCTTGTCCTTGGATTGGACAAGGGCTCGGAGGGGGAGGGGAAAGCTTGGCTGCCCCTCCCCTTCCGAGACCCCCCAATCCATAGACCATGCGGGCTGGTATAGTCAGGGTGCGGAGCCCCACGCGGCCGGTGCTCCGCATTCTGGCTATCCCTGTCTGCTTGGGGGACAAGGGGTTAAAGAGGTCTGGGAGGGGGGACCCCACGTCGTTTTTTTTTTATATTTCCCACACTCAGAACGAAGTAAGTAAAACTCTTCCCACTTGGGGGAATCTATGAAAATAAAACACTATTGTTACCTGTGCAAAAAAAACTGACATTTTCCGCATTTAAAAGACATTTTCGCCCTTGAAACTTAAAAATCGATTTTCTCAAAAACTATAAGGTCTTTTTGAAAAAAAAAATTTTCCTCTTATTCCCACTGATCCCCTTAATATACCCTGTGAATTTGGTGTTCCTAAATTTTAAGCAGGCTTTGCTATTAACCGTTAAAGTCGGCGGGTTTTTAAATGTATATATTTTTATATTTTTCCTTTGAAACTTTAACATCGATTTTCTCAAAAACTATAAGGTCTTTTTGAAAAAAATTTTTTTCCTCTTATTCCTTCTGATCTCCTTAATATATTCTCCAAATTTGAGGCTCTTAGCACTTAAGGGGGCTTTGCTATTAACCCTTAAAGTCGGCGGCTTTTTTATATTATACGGGAGCGTAATATTACGCGATTACGGCAGACTGTGTAATTTCAATGGGAGTTTACTGTCTTACGCGTAATTTGTTACGCGTAAAACGTAACCCTACGGTCTACGCGTAATTAATTACGTGTAATACCGTAACCTTACACGTAACGCTTACGGTGCATTTGTAGTGAATTACGATGCGTAATTACGCTAATGCGTAATTTCGGCCCAGCACTGGCTTATATATTGCCGATAATTTGTCCAATAAACTGCCTTTTGATAGTGCCTAGTCATCTGTTTCCATTTTTCAAAACTAGTTTTAGTATCTAAGGGCCATTTTCACAAAAGTTCAAAAAAGTTGCAGTGGCAATTTTACCATTACTCTAAAAAGTAGCGCATATTGCGCAATTAGTGCAACTGCTGTTATGTAGGACATGCGAGCGTTGCTAGCATTATGTACATTATGCTACCTTGAAATCAAACAAATGGGCAAGCACCAACAAGTGATATACGTGAAATAAGTTGGTAATGAGTGTGCAGAAAGGATCATACTGACAATATGTAACAAGAAGAAAAGGAAGATCATATGAACACACCGCACCACTCGAAAATTCCGTATAAGAAAATGATCCAGTCTTTATCAATACAAAAAATGCACATAAAAACACTTACAATCAAGGTATATTAGGAGTAACACACCCAAAATGATAGGATACTAATGATAACAACAATAATTATACATCCACCTACAACTTCCTAAATCTTTTTACAATAGCTCAACACGCACTACCTTGTTAGCATAAGTAATTGTAAAATTGCCATGTGTTCCCTGTGCGTGGCCACTATACCAAACATTTGTGAATATGGCCCTATGTCTGTGTAAGGTCCTCTACTGAGATTCCTCTGGCCTGCTTAAATTAACACAATGGAAGAAGTAGTAAGTGTCAGATTACATGACATACACCTCGCACAGAGACATTTTTGGACAGCATTAGCAGAATGAAAGTGATGGCATGATGAAACAACATGTTACTGGATTTCAGCCTGACAACATTGAAAGCTACACTTCCACATTTCTATCATTGCATTTATACTTTAAATATATAGCATATGCCAAGAAAAAATGCATGTGTGCAGTATTAAAATTAATAAGATATATTGAGCTTCATTTCTCCTATTGTCTTTTTCATCCCACTTTCATAAATCCTAACAAGGTGTAAGCTTTGCTAAGAATACTTTATTATCTACATTTATCATCTATACTTACCTATTTCTGCTTTGACCCTCTCATAATAATGAGGGCACATAGAGCCACTAGAGTCCAGGCAAACAAGTGCTATTGCTAGTATTTGAATCATTTCTGCAGTGCTCCCCTGACAACTCATCCTCCTTACAATGTGCTCATTGTGTATGAAGCTCATTATAGTTTTTAGCTTTATTCTGTGTGCTGTCACATACATTAAAACATAAATACTAAAGGAATACTCTGGAGATGACATTCTGTGGAAAAAGCCTGGAATCATGTTTTTTAAAGATTGCTTTTGTATGTTAAAGGAGAACTCCATGATGCGTTAAATGTAAGTATTTCCCAAGGGGTAGCAATTACTGCATTTCTATTTTTCACATTTCCCCCCCGCTTGCAATTTGGTATTAAACCTGTTAGAACAATCCATTTTGCTTACTAAAGGTTTTGTATCATGGAACAGTCAGTTAAACGGTAGTAAGCAATTGCTCTCAATCAGAAGTCACAAATCACGTGGACTCTGGACCCGTATCTTCAAAAAAGCTTCAAACACACACACACACACACACACACACACACACACACACACACACACACACACACACACACACGCACGCACGCACGCACGCACGCACGCACGCACGCACACACACACACACACACACACACACACACACACCTGGTGAACATGTTCCTGGGTGCAATTCAGAATCAGAATCAGTTATATTTTATTAAGTTAAAGAGAATCTGTATTGTTAAAATCGCACAAAAGTAAACATACTAGTGCGTTAGGGGACATCTCCTATTCCCCTCTGTCACAATTTCGACGCTCCCCGCCGCATTAAAAGTGGTTAAAAACAGTTTTAAAAAGTTTGTTTATAAACAAACAAAATGGCCACCAAAACAGGAAGTAGGTTGATGTACAGTATGTCCACACATAAAAAATACATCCATACACAAGCAGGCTGTATACAGCCTTCCTTTTGAATCTCAAGAGATCATTTGTGTGTTTCTTTCCCCCCTGAGGGGGGAGTGCATAGCAGAACCACAACACTGAAGAACTTGGCAGCCTTCCAGACACAGGCTGACAAGTCTGACAAGGGAAAGATACATTGATTTATTACAGAGACTGTGATAGTACAAAGTGCTGCAGTAAGCCAGAACACATTAGAATAGCTTTTGGAACTTGTAGGATGATAAAAAACAGGATGCAATTTTTGTTACGGAGTCTCTTTAAGCATCCATATCTTAATTTGCGAAAAGTGATTTCTGCTACTATGGCCTTGATTCATAAAAGTGAGTGCGCACAACGTTTTCATTACGGCACTATTACCGCATGCGGTAGAACATGCTTAACCACTTCACCACTGAGGGGTTTTACCCCCTGAGCACCAGAGCAATTTTCACCTTTCAGCGCTCCTTCCATTCATTCGTCTATAACTTTATCATTACTTATCGCAATGAAATGAACTATATCTTGTTTTTTCCACCACCAATTAGGCTTTCTTTAGGTGGGGCATTATGCCAAGAATTATTTTATTCTAAATGTGTTTTAATAGGAAAATAGGAAAAATGTGGGAAAAAATTAATTATTTTTCAGTTTTCGGCCATTATAGTTTTTAAATAATGCATGCTACTGTAATTAATACCCATGAAATTTATTTGCCCTTTTGTCCCGGTTATAAAACCATTTAAATTATGTCCCTATCACAATGTTTGGCGCCAATATTTTATTTGGAAATAAAGGTGCATTTTTTTCAGTTTTGCGTCCATCCCTAATTACAAGCCCATAGTTTTTATAGTAACAGTGTTATACCCTCTTGACATAAATATTTAAAAAGTTCAGTCCCTAAGGTAACTATTTATGTATTTTTTTAATTGTAAATTTTTTATTTTTTTTTTTAATTACAAAAAAAAAAATGGGGAGTGTGGGAGGTAATGAGTTAATTTTTTGTGTAACACTAATTTATTTCTATGTAAAAAATGCTTAGGGTGTAGTTTTACTATTTGGCCACAAGATGGCAACAGTAACTTTTTGTTTATTGCGACCTGCGAGCGTCCTTCCGGACACTCGCAGGAAGTACTAGGAGACTGTGAGTGTTTGTTTGTTTTTTTCACAATGATCGCGCTGCCCATCGGAGAGCAGCGGATCATTGCGGGGCTTAGATCAACGAACAGGAATGGATTTTCCTGTTCATTGATCTCCGGGCGAGCGGCGTGTTTACTAGCGGCGGGCGGCGTGTCTACGAGCGGGAGCGCGGGCAGCGGCGGGAGCGCGGAAAGTACGGATTTCTCCATCCCTGGGGGTTAAAGGATGGAAAAAGGGACGGAGAAATTCGTACGGGCAGGGGTAAAGTGGTTAAAAACAGGTGTAAAATGTTATGAATCCACTATCAACAACATACTAAGCGGTAATTTACCGCTTTGGCAATAACGCATGCGGTAATCGTTTATGATTGGAGGCCTATGTGTCCTAATTATCCCAAGCCAGACACTAAGCTAGGTAGCTGCATTTTATGTAGGATACATGATCTGGTGTCATATGCAAAATAAGCTGGGCTTGCTTACTGTCTTAGCATCCTAGCAAATATAAGCTCTTTGAAATGGTTAGATCATCCAAATTGCTATGCATTGCTGATACATAAATGAATCTTTTATGTTTATTGTGCTCTTTAGCAATCTTAGAAGGATTATATACATTTTAAGAATATTCGTAAAAGTCCCAGGTGCGTCTGCCTGCCAGTGCTGCATAGTGTTTTCAGATTATTCTCAATTTAAGGAGATTCTTTAAAAATTATCAAAAGGCCTTTTATGCACATGGCATGAAATTGCTGTGCCTCAGCCATCCCTCTATTTCAGATTCCCCCATGTCATGGACCATGCAGGTGGGTATAGCTCAAAGTGTGGATCCCCACATGGTCCTGGCTCAGAATTCTGGCTATAACAGCCTGCATGGGGACAAGGGATTCAAGAGGTTTGGGGGGGGAAGGCTACATAAGAAAGATTGTCGCGAAAATCTTAAAATTTTAAACACATACAAATAAGAAATACAGTATGTTTCTTCCTGAGTAAAATGAGCCATAAATTACTTCTCTCCTAAGTTGCTGGCATTTACAATAAGTAGTAGAAATCTGACATTACTGACAGATTTTGGGCTAGTCCATCTCTCTATAGGGGATTCTCAGCATGACCTTTATTCTTTATAAAAACACTCCCTGAAAAAGATTTATGCAAATATGCTGGCCAGCCTCCCATCTCATCATACACTTTTGGCCTTTTTGGCAGTTGGACGGATCAACTGCTATTTACTAAGTGCATTTTGAAAATAAGTAAATCCCTGTTGCCCCCCCCCCCCCCCATGAGGAGATGGGCTAGTCCAAAACCTGTCGGGTTCTGTCAGTTTTCTACTACTTACTGTAAGTGTTAGCAGCATAGGAGAAAAGTAATTTATGGCTCATTTTACTCTGGAAGAAACATACTTCTTAATTGTATATGTTTACATATATTTTAAGTTTAAAGATTTTCGTGACAGAGGTCCTTTATGTAAATAATAGGTGTATTTGCCAGGGATCCTTTTACAGCTGTATTGCAGATGTACAATGAAAAACTTTAAAATCAATTTTCTCAAAAACTAAAAAGGCCTTAATGAATTTATTCTCTTTAACATATCTAGCAATTTTGGGGATTAACCTTAACTTTTGCCATTAACCGCTGAAGTTGGAGCCATTGACTTTAATATAATTTGCAAAAGCATTTCCACAAACATTTTTGGAATAACTGAAGGAAGTTATTAGACTGCCAGAGGCGTTTTTGCTCATACCTAATTTTCATAGGGTTAATATTGACAGTTTTCAGAAGTTAAGCGTATTAAAGATGTTCATTTTTTATGTTTTGTGAAAAAAAAGTGCTGCTGTACATCTGCCCTCTCTTCCCTTTTACGTAAAAGAGTAGTGGTTAGTTAGTAAAGCTTTAGTAAATATTGTAACTTATTCTCCACATTCACAAGCATGCAGACCAGAGGTGGATTAAGATGTAACTGGCCCTAGGCAAGGTAGTAGCTTTTGACCCCATTTTGTGGTCCTTTTGGTAAGCTGAAGTCAAAGAAGGTATCAGGTGGGCCCCTTGACACCTGCTAGGCCCTAAGCACCTGCTAATGAGCCTGGTGGATGCTGCTGCTCTACTGCAGACTATACTGCGCTAATAAGGACACTGTTTTCTTCCTGCACACTTAAAGGAATACTATCGATTCACATATTTTTTTTCAATTGACACAGGAATTGTTTGGGAAGTGCTGCTAAGTACAGGTGTATACATTTTGGTAGCAACTTCTTACTTTTAGCAAAATACGATCAAAGTTTACTGACACCAAAACTGACGGCTGACTGAGCCATGAGGAGAGGGGAAATTCCCCTCACACTTGATCAGTTAACTCTATGTGTAGCTCTGTGTGTGACAGAGAGAAGCAGGACACAGGAGCTGCAGCTGCTGTGTCCTGTGTTTCTGACTGAAGTGTCTGAAGAGAGCAGAGGAAATGTAACGAATTGTCACAGCTTTTTCATATTGTTTTTGCTTTCAGAGTTTGATATGTTTGATATTTGCTTTCTGTAGTCTGATATGCAACTCTGGCTGTGCATTGAAGCAGATACCCCTTCTGCAATTGATTTGTCCCAATATAGCTAAATCCTACCCTCAATAAATTGCAGCTTTTGCCTCTGATATTTAACATGAAAAGTAGGAAAATGTTTACACAGCTACTTAGACATTATTTGTACATTGTCATTTTAGAACACTTGGGTACCTGGAGCCCCCCCCCCCTTATATAAGGTAGCTGTGTCGGCCATTATCTCACTCGGAGTGGCTGCAGTAATTAGAGAAGGGAGAGGAACCTGCTGTAGACATAGGGAAAGCTTAGTTAGGCTGTTGTTAGGCTTGTTAGTTTGCTTTTTGCTGATACTTATTGCAAAGAAGCACCCCAAAACAGCTCTTTTGAGAGTTAATGTTCTTTTGATGTGTTTTTTTTTCTGTATCGCCCACTGACACTTGCATATACAGCCCTGTCAGTGGCAGCTGGCCCTTGGTATTTGCTGTACTGTGCAAGGCCCAGCACATTCAGTGACTACCTTTTCACTGCACCTGTGTGGGACAGCTGCATATTTGTAATACCAGTCACTGCATACCTGTTCATGTTTACTGCACCACATGTGACAGCAGCACACAGTGTTATATATACTAGTCACTGCATTCCTGTTCACTGTACCTGTGTGTGTGACAGCTGCACATTTGTAATACTAGTCACTGCATACCTGTTCATGGTACCTGTGTGTGTGAGACATCTGCACATTTGTAATACTAGTCACTGCATACCTGTTCACGGTACCTGTGTGTGTGACAGCTGCACATTTGTAATACTAGTCACTGTATACCTGTTCACGGTACCTGTGTGTGTGACAGCTGCACATTTGTATTGTAATACTAGTCACTGCATACCTGTTCATGGTACTTGTGTGTGTGACAGCTGCACATTTGTAATACTAGTCACTGCATACCTGTTCACGGTACCTGTGTGTGTGACAGCTGCACATTTATAATACTAGTCACTGCATACCTGTTCACGGTACCTGTGTGTGTGAAAGCTGCACATTTGTAATACTAGTCACTACTTACCTGTTCATGGTATCTGTGTGTGTGTGACAGTTGCACATTGTATTGATACCAGTCACTGCATACCTGTTCAGTGCACCTGCATGACAGCACGCAGTGTTATATTATATCCCAGTCACTGCATACCTGTTCACGGTACCTGTGTGTGTGACAGCTGCACATTTGTAATACTAGTCTTTGCATATCTGTTCATGGTACCTGTGTGTGTGTGACAGCTGCACATTGTATTGATACCAATCACTGCATACCTGTTCACTGCACCTGTGTGACAGCTGCACATTGTATTGTAATACCAGTCACTGCATACCTTTCACTTCACCTGTGTGACTGCACATTGTATTAGTCAAGTCAGTGCATACCTTTCACTTCACCCCCCCCCCCCCCCGATATGTAAAAAAACAGGCAGAGGCAGACCCAGAGGCAGGCCACGCAGCAGGTCTGTTCAAGGTCATGCTGACGTGATTTTTCCTGGACCAAAGTGCAGTGCTCAGAAGAAGGCACGTGCCATCAACTCCCAAGATTGTCAGGACGTAGTTGACTATTTAACACAGAACACCTCATCTTCCGCAGCCACCAGCGCTAGCCTACTACAAGTACCACATCCGCTACATTTGACACTTCGCAGGAGTTATTTGGTGAGGAAGTAACTGATTCACATCTATTATTGTTACAACAAAATCAAGGCAGTAAGCAAGTTAAACCACATCATATGTCTGAGTTAGGCGGCACTTTAGACGTAAAGGTGTGAGGAGGAGGATGTTGAAGTACCTGCTGTTGGTGCAGTTTTGGAGGTGTCTGATACAAGCAAAGCTGGGGAGGATGATTATGATGACGATGATTATGATGATATTGATGTCACATGGGTTCCCAATAGAGGTGATGAACAGGGGCACAGTTCAGAGCGGGAGTCAGAGAGGAGTAGGGGGAGACGAGTTGCTGAAATAAGCAGGGTGAGCTCGTCGTCAGAAACAGCTGGTGGCAGTGTCCAGCGCCATGTATCACCATTCACCACCTAGTTGTGACACCTCCACGGCTTGCAGACAGGCCTGCTGCCACCTCCTCTCCTTCTCCTCCTACTCCTCCTGCTACATCCTCTTCGCTGTCGTCGTCCTCCTCCTCGGTTGAGTGGCAGTGCTACTCTACTGGTGCTGCAATCTCCTCTCTAACTACACAGCCCCAGCTCCCCAGGGCCTATGCTGCATGCCAGGTACGACGGTGTCATGCCATCTTAGACATGTCTTGCCTAAAAAGTGGAGAGCCACACTGGAGCAGCTCTCCTGGCTGTTCTTAACAAACAGGTGGATCAGTAGCTTACCCCGCACCAACTTGAGATCAGCAACGTGGTGTGTGACAACGGCAGCAATCTCATTTCTGCTTTGAATATGGTAAAGTTGACACATGTACCCTGCATGGCACATGTGCTGAATATAATAATTCAGAGATTTGTGTGTAAGTACCCAGGCTTACAGGACGTCCTGAAGCAGTCCAGGAAGGTGTGTGGGGATTTCAGGCGGTCTTAGACGGCCATGGCACGCTTGGCCGATATTCAGCGGAGAAACAACTTGCCGGTGAGGCGCTTGATTTGCGATAGCCTGACTCACTGGAATTCATTGCTCCTGATGTTTAACCACCTGCTACAACAGGAGAAAGCCATCAACCAGTATCTCTACAACTACAGTAAAAGGACATGCTCTGGGGAGATGGGGTTGTTCTGGCCGAAGTACTGGACACTTATGCGAAATGCCTGCCGGCTCATGCGGCCGTTTGAGGAGGTGACAAACATTGTGAGTCGCAGTGAAGGCACTATCAGCGACTTGTTCCCATATGCTTTCTATCTGGAGCGTGCCGTGTATAGAGTGGTGGATCAAGCTGTGGAGGAGCAGGAATAGGAGGAAGAGTTGTGGGATCAATTACCAGTAGGACCAGATGTTTCCTCAACACCTGCGGTAGCAAAGAGGATGGGGTAGGAAGAGGAGGAGGAAGAGTCGTGTGGGGAAGAGGAGTCAGAGGAGGAGGCGGAAGAACAGCCGCAGCAGGGGTCGCAGGGGGCTTGTGCTGCTCAACTTTCCCATGGTATTGTTAATGGCTGGGGGAGGAGGAGAATTTACCTAAGATCACTGAGAAAGAGCAAGAGGAGATGGATAGTACGTCTGCATCCAAATGTGTGCAGATGGTGGCTTTCATGCTGTCCAGCCTGTTGAGGGACCCCCGTATAAAAAACTCAAGGGGAATGACCTGTAATGGGTGGCAACGCGACTATATCCTCGGTATAAGCACAAAGTGGAGGAAATGTTACCAACTCACCAGAAGGCAGAAAGGATGCAGCACTTGCAAAACAAGCTGGCACGTATGCTTTACAGTGCGTTTAAGAGTAATGTCACAGCACAATGGAATAAAGGTGTCAATGCCAGTAATCCTTCTCCCGTGTCCACGCAGGCAAGGACAGGACGCTCCAGCGATCTCATGGTGATGTCGAACATGCGGACATTCTTTAGTCCAATGCCTCGCCTTATCGCTTCCGGATCCACCCTCCATCAATGCCTCGACTGGCAGGTAGCTAACTACCTGACCTTAACTGCGGATGTAGACACTATGAGCAGCGATGAACCCTTGGACTACTGGGTGCGCAGGCTTGACCTGTGGCCAGAGCTGTCCCAATTTGCCATCCAACTTTTGTCTTGACCTTCCTCAAGCGTCCTGTTAGAAAGGACCTTCAGCGCAGCTGGAGGCATTGTCACTGAGAAGAGAAGTCGCCTAGGTCAAAAAAGTGTTCAGTACCTCACCTTTATCAAAATGAATGAGGCATGGATCCCGGAGGGCTACTGCCTGCCCCAAGACTAAGTCGCTCCCCACACAGCATCTCTGCCTGCAGGCTGCTTGACTGCCTTCTCCACCACCACCAACAGGGTCCAGGACTCCAAGCGGATTCCTGAATTTTTCTGGCTGCACTGCAGCTGCAACAACAAAACAAAAGGCATGTACATGTGTCAATTCCCCTTCATGATCGCTACCTTGCCGCGTTGAAGGGGCTTGCGTATCACAATGAAGCAATGACCGCCGGCTAGATGAGTGTGTAAGGTAATTGCTTCAAGAGACCAAATTCAATCAGCTGGACAGTCACTGTTGTTATGTCATTGAGCTACCTCAGCCCGGCGACCATATGGGCTTGAAAACCACTATTGCCTGCACTCTCACCATGGTGCGCACCAGTCCAGCATGGCCATCACTACACAAACAGCTGTTTGCGGTGCATTACACAGCGAGTTTGGTCTGTCAGTGTGAAGCAGTACACTATTTACACTACCTGATTGATGTATACACATGCAAGATGTTTTAAAGCACTTTAGGCCTCCAATTTAGCATGCAATGTGATTTCTGCCCTGAAAACGCTGCTGTGCGTTAAATCCTGATTTTTCACCAGGACTTTTGGCGTGTATCCCACTCCACCATGCCCCCCTCCAGGTGTTAGACCCCTTGAAACATCTTTTCAATCACTTTTGTGGCCAGCATAAATGTTTCTAGTTTTCAAAGTTCGCCTCCCCATTGAAGTCTATTGCGGTTTGCGAAGTTCGTGCAAACCCAAAGTTTTGCAGAAGTCCGCATTCGGGGTTCTCAAACCCAAAATCGGAGGATCGAGCCATCTCTATGTGTGTGTGTGTGTGTGTGTTTAATTGTGGTAGCATGGCGGGAGAGTGTTAGAAGGGAGGTGTGGAATAAAAATATTGAAAATATTTGTAAATCAAATTTTAATAAGTATGTTGGATTAATATAGCCTTGATTGGGGCAGGAATATTAGGTGAATCAGAAGTCTTCAGAAGCATTAGGCCAATCAAACAATGCAGAAGATGGTTGGTTGACAATGGGAAATGTGGTTTCCATATAATAGCGTACATTCAAAAAAATATAGCAGATTACACAACATTTTTATTTTTACAATTTACTAACTTTATAGACCTTTCCAAAAACATTCTGTGGACATCAGAAATACACTTATCGGAAAGCGGAAATCCGTTGGAATTGGAAATCAGCATTGCTGACCATCCCTGCTCTTTAATCCATTCTAAATTCCACTCACTGCTCACCTTGCCTGCAGTGGTGCTCAAATACCCCTTTTAAAAATTCGAATTTGGTCGAATTCGAATAGTAAATTATTCGAGGTCAGTCGAATATTCGAGTCGAATATTTTTTACTATTCGATTCGACCTCGGACTTCGAGCTCACTATTCGAGTCGGTATTCGAGCTCACTATTCGAGCTGACTATTCGAATTGGCCCAAAATAGCTTCCAACACTTGTTTTGAGGGTGAATGATGCAAGAAACATCTTTTTTTCCAAGTAACAACAGCAAGTGATTATGTGGGGATGTTCCTTTAAAAAAAAATGTGGAAAGAGAAGTTGTGTCCTTAATTTGGTTCAGTAGTGTAGTGTTACTGTATATACTTGTTCTTCTTCTTCTTTATCTTTCTTAATCTTCTTCTAGATCTTCTTCTTCTTCTTCTTCTTCTTCTTCATCATCTTCTTCTTCTTCTTCATCTTCATCTTCTTCATCTTCTTCTTCATCTTCTTCTTCTTCTTCTTCATCTTCTTCTTCTTCTTCATCTTCTTCATCTTCTTCATCTTCATCTTCTTCATCTTCATCTTCTTCATCTTCATCTTCTTCTTCATCTTCTTCATCTTCTTCATCTTCTTCATCTTCTTCTTCTTCTTCTTCATCTTCTTCTTCTTCTTCTTCATCTTCTTCATCTTCTTCTTCTTCTTCTTCATCTTCTTCATCATCTTCTTCTTCTTCTTCATCTTCATCTTCTTCATCTTCTTCTTCATCTTCTTCATCTTCTTCTTCATCTTCTTCTTCTTCATCTTCTTCTTCTTCATCTTCTTCTTCTTCTTCTTCATCTTCTTCATCATCTTCTTCTTCTTCTTCATCTTCATCTTCTTCATCTTCTTCTTCATCTTCTTCTTCTTCATCTTCTTCTTCTTCTTCATCTTCATCTTCTTCATCTTCATCTTCTTCTTCTTCATCTTCTTCTTCATCTTCTTCTTCATCTTCTCCTTCTCCTTCTTTTTCAATATCGTCTTCTTCTTCTTCTTCACGTATTTCTCTTTTCAAATTTTTTTTTAAAGAAATGCAGCTATTTTTGAGCGTAACAAATAGCTGGTGGGCGCACGCATGTTGGAAGCGCCATTGTATGTGCTCCCTGGCAGTGGAAACACAAAGACAGCAGGAGGTAAATTCAGCAGCAGGAGGAGGAGGATGAGTGTGTGGCAGCAGGCAGTCAATGAGGCAGGCAGCTCGCCGTGACATAATAGCCCTGGTACCTAGCGGTGATACCAGGGCTGTAAATAAACACAACAGGAGGTCCCAGACAGCGGTCGTGCAGCCCACATTGTGTCCAATACACAACTGGGACAACACAGTTTTCAACCCGGGCACCTCAGAAAAATTAAACCTTTTTTTTTTTTTATTGGTTTTTTTTGGTTTTGGTTTTACAACCAATATAGCTATTGTTTTGACGTAATAGCTGGTGGCAGAGTGGCAGCAGAAGGTAATTCTGTGTACCCTGGCAGTGGGAAACACAGACAGACAGCAGCAGCAGGAGGAATGGAGGAGCAGTGTGAGCAGCTATTGTTGTGACGTAATAGCTGGTGGCAGAGTGGCAGCAGACGGTAATTCTGTGTACCCTGGCAGTGGGAAACACAGACAGACAGCAGCAGCAGGAGGAATGGAGGAGCAGTGTGAGTGTGGCAGCAGGTAGGCAGCGTGACATAATAGCCCTGGTACCTAGCGGTGATACCAGGGCTGTAAATAAACACAACAGGAGGTCCCAGACAGCGGTCGTGCAGCCCACATTGTGTCCAATACACAACTGGGACAACACAGTTTTCAACCCGGGCACCTCAGAAAAATTAAACCTTTTTTTTTTTTTATTGGTTTTTTTTGGTTTTGGTTTTACAACCAATATAGCTATTGTTTTGACGTAATAGCTGGTGGCAGAGTGGCAGCAGAAGGTAATTCTGTGTACCCTGGCAGTGGGAAACACAGACAGACAGCAGCAGCAGGAGGAATGGAGGAGCAGTGTGAGCAGCTATTGTTGTGACGTAATAGCTGGTGGCAGAGTGGCAGCAGACGGTAATTCTGTGTACCCTGGCAGTGGGAAACACAGACAGACAGCAGCAGCAGGAGGAATGGAGGAGCAGTGTGAGTGTGGCAGCAGGTAGGCAGCGTGACATAATAGCCCTGGTACCTAGCGGTGATACCAGGGCTGTAAATAAACACAACAGGAGGTCCCAGACAGCGGTCGTGCAGCCCACATTGTGTCCAATACACAACTGGGACAACACAGTTTTCAACCCGGGCACCTCAGAAAAATTAAACCTTTTTTTTTTTTTATTGGTTTTTTTTGGTTTTGGTTTTACAACCAATATAGCTATTGTTTTGACGTAATAGCTGGTGGCAGAGTGGCAGCAGAAGGTAATTCTGTGTACCCTGGCAGTGGGAAACACAGACAGACAGCAGCAGCAGGAGGAATGGAGGAGCAGTGTGAGCAGCTATTGTTGTGACGTAATAGCTGGTGGCAGAGTGGCAGCAGACGGTAATTCTGTGTACCCTGGCAGTGGGAAACACAGACAGACAGCAGCAGCAGGAGGAATGGAGGAGCAGTGTGAGTGTGGCAGCAGGTAGGCAGCGTGACATAATAGCCCTGGTACCTAGCGGTGATACCAGGGCTGTAAATAAACACAACAGGAGGTCCCAGACAGCGGTCGTGCAGCCCACATTGTGTCCAATACACAACTGGGACAACACAGTTTTCAACCCGGGCACCTCAGAAAAATTAAACCTTTTTTTTTTTTTATTGGTTTTTTTTGGTTTTGGTTTTACAACCAATATAGCTATTGTTTTGACGTAATAGCTGGTGGCAGAGTGGCAGCAGAAGGTAATTCTGTGTACCCTGGCAGTGGGAAACACAGACAGACAGCAGAAGGGCAGTACACAGCAGCAGCCCACTGTAGGTGTGAAATGTGTGGCTGCAGGCGACGTAATAGTCAAAGTGAACCAGGCTGGCTTAGTGAGCAGGAGCCAGGAGGTGGTAAAGGGTGGTAAGGCACATTAACGATGGTACTAAGTTCCGGCAGCCAGTTCATGTCCCCCTCTCGCCGACAACAGGGGCCAGGAACTCGCCTTCCACCCACGCCTGGTTCATCTTGAGAAACGTCAGTCTGTCCACAGACTTGTGAGACAGACGTGAGCGTTTCTCGGTGACCACGCCACCAGCTGCACTGAAGCAGCGCTCGGACAGCACGCTGGAAGGGGGGCAGGACAGCACTTCCAGGGCGTACTGCGCCAGCTCGCTCCAGATCTCCATGCGCTTGACCCAATACTCCATGGGATCAACAGGGGCATCGCTGTCAAGCCCGCTGTAGGACCCCATGTAGTCAGCCACCATGCGGGTCAGGCGCTGGCTGTGACCGGAGGAGGATGCTGCTGCATGCATCTCCTCTCTAGTCACTGCTGCCGGAGCCTCTACAGTCCTGTAGAGCTCGTGGCTGAGAGACAGCAGGTCTGTGGGGCGCTTGCTGCTGCTGGATGCAGGCACCTGCTGCTGCCTCTGTGCTGGCTGCTGGACAGTGGGGGTGGAAGGCTGGGGGAAGGCTTCCTCCAAGCGCTCAACAAGGGCCTGCTGCAAGCTCCTTATTTGTTGCGCTGGGTCTCCTCCTGCAGGCGGCAGGAACTGGCTCAACTTCCCCTTGAGGCGTGGGTCCAACATCATGCTGATCCAGATGTCCTCCCTCTGCTTCATCTGGATCACCCTGGGGTCCCTGCGCAGGCACGTCAGCATGTGCGCTGCCATTGGGAAGAGGCGGGCCACGTCTGCTGGCACATCGACGTCAGTGCTGTCCTCCTCATCCTCCTCCTCTGCTGCCTCATCCTCTCTCCACCCCCGCACCAACTCAGCTGCACTGCGCTGATCCCCCTCATCAGCAGCCAGGTCAGGGACCTCCACCAAGTCCTCCTCCTCCTCCCCCTCAGAGGTGGACTGTGCAGCTGCTTGCCGCTCCTGCTGGTCCAAGGCTGCCGCTCCCTGTGCCAGCAAAGCATCGAGTGCCCTGTTCAGCAGAGAAACCAGGGGCACCCACTCGCAGACCATAGCATGGTCCCTGCTCACCATGTTTGTGGCCTGCAGGAAGGGAGCCAGCACTAAGCACACCTGCTGCATGTGCCTCCAGTCATCATCGGGGACGATGGACGGGATGTTGCTGGTCTTGTCCCTTCTCTGAGCTGCGGAAACAGTGGCCAGGGCAAGGTAGTGGTTGACAGCGTGCTTCTGTTCAACCAGACGCTCCAACATCGCCAGGGTGGAGTTCCAGCGAGTCGGAACGTCAATGATCAGCCGATGGCGTGGCAGATCCAGCTCCTTTTGCACGTCTTCCAGGCTCGCACAGGCTGCAGCCGAGCGCCGGAAGTGACGCACAACGTTCCTTGCCGTTTCCAGCAGCTCGTCCATCCCCTGGTAGGTGCGCAGGAACTTCTGCACCACCAGGTTCAGCACGTGGGCAAGACAGGGGATGTGGGTCAGGTTTCCCCTGTCTATGGCAGCAACCAGATTGGCCCCATTGTCGGACACCACCTCTCCGACTCTGAGGCCTCTGGGGGTCAGCCAAATCCGCTCCTGCTCCTGGAGTTTGGCCAACACGTGGGCTGCCGTCAGCTTGGTCTTGCCAAGGCTGACCAAGTGCAGCAGCGCTTGGCAGTGGCGGGCCTTCACACTGCTGCTGAGGCGGGGGGTTTGGCCAGGTGTGGCGGAGGATGGCAGAGGATCGGAGGAACCCGCTGCAGTTCCCCTGACCCTGCGGGGTGGCACCACCCACTGTGTTGCTGCTGCTGCTGTGCCCGCTGCTGCTCTCCCATCCTCACCCCCTTCCACCAAGCTGACCCAGTGGACAGTGAAGGACAGGTAGCGGCCTGTCCCGAAGCGGCTGCTCCAGGAGTCCATGGTGACGTGGACCCTTTCACCAACCGCGTGCTCCAGCCCTCGCTCCACATTGGCCATCACAAAGCGGTGCAGTGCAGGAATGGCCTTGCGGGCGAAGAAGTGTCTGCTGGGGAGCTGCCAGTCTGGGGCTGCACAAGCAAGCAGCGCCCGCATGTCGCTCCCCTCCTGCACGAGCGTGTACGGCAGGAGTTGGGAGCACATGGCCCGTGCCAGCAAGCCGTTCAGCTGCCGCACGCGACGGCTGCTGGGAGGCAGAGCCCTAACCACCCCCTGGAAGGACTCGCTCAAAAGGCTCTGGCGTGCCTTTTTGCTGGCACGGGAATCAGCAGACGGAGCAGAGGAGGCCACTGAGGACTGGCTGCCAGAACAGGCCTCAGTGTCGGCGGCAGGAGTTGCAGAGGGGGGAGGAGCAGGGCGTTTCCGCACTCCTGCTGGTGCTGCTGGAGGAGCAGGAGGGCGGGTGGCTGCTGTTGCTGCTGCTGCTGCTGAAGGCTGTGCAGTGATGGGATTGGTGCCACTGCCAGCACCAGATGCCTTCAGCCTCTGGAACTCCTCATGCTGGTGGAAGTGTTTCGCAGAAAGGTGGTTGATCAGCGAGCTGGTGCTGAACTTCAAGGGGTCTGCACCTCTGCTCAACTTCCGCTGACAGTGGTTGCAAGTGGCGTACTTGCTGTACACTGTGGGCATGGTGAAAAACCGCCAGATTGGTGACAAAAACATCCCCCTACGGCATGGAAGCGCTGCTGCCTGTTTCCCTGTGGTGGTTGGGGGGGGGGGGGGGGTCTTGGGTGCGGCTGGTGGTGGTACTGGCTGATGCTGCTGCTGCTGCTGCTGAGCCTGAGACACCAGCAGGCTGTGGGACGCTGCCAATGCTTGCAATGATGCGCCTCCTTGCAAGGCCCACAACCGCATCCTCCTCCTCCTCCTCAGAGCTGCTGAGGACGACATCCTCTGGATGTGTTGGCACCCAGTCTCTGTCTGTCACCGGGTCATCATCATCATGCCCCTCCTGAAACATGTCCTGCTCTGATGATGACCCCCCAAACTCCTCTGCTGATGCATGGATGGGACGCTTGACTGTCGCCACAGTCTTGCTGTCCAATCCCTCCTCCCCCAAAGTGCCCATCAGCATCTCCTCCTCCAAATCGCCAACAACAGCATTCAATTGACTCATCATGCCTGGGGTCAAAAGAGTGCTGAGTGACAGGTCGGCGACTGACGGTGAACTGGCCTCCTCCCCAGGCCCTGCTGGGCGGCTGCTGCGAACAGGGGTGGTGGTGGTGAGGGTGGAGGCCTCGGATGCAGAGCTGATGGCGGGCTGCTCATCCTCCGTCATGAGTTGCACCACAGTGTCTGCATCCTTTTCCTCAATGGGACGTTTCCGACCCGGCTGGAGGAAAATGGGAGCAGGTGCTACACGCTGCTGCTGCTGTGTCTCTGCAGCGTGAGTTGCAGATGCTCCTCCTGGGCGGCGCCCAAGGCGTCCACGGCCAGTGGCTATGGGAGGAATGTTAGCCACTGACGCTGCTGCTGCTGCTGCGGAACTGTGCATGGTGGCGCGCCCGCGGCCGCGGCTTGCCACAATGCTGCTCCCTCTCTTCCTGATTCCCTTGCTGCCCTTCCCCTTGCCCAAACCGCGCTGGCTGCCACTTCCAGACATCTTCAATGTTTTGGGCGTATAGACAAAAGTTTTGTAAAAGGGCGGGTGAAAAGTGGGGTACTTTAATGGAGTGGGTTGGTTGGTGAGGTGACTGAGTGAGTGTCCCCTAGTACAGTAAGTAAGTATTAACAGTCAGGAAGTACAACTAGCAGTTACAATAATCAGTAGTAGTAATCACAAGTAAATTTAGTGTGTGTACACTCAGACAGTGAGTGCACGCACGCAGGAGCTAGTAGCCTATGGACACAGTGACTGAGTGTCCTAGACTCCTAGTACAGTAAGTAGTAACAGTAAGTAGTAGAACTAACTAATAACAATAATCAATCAGCGATCAGAAGGAAATGGAGTGTGGGTGGTGTGTGTACACTCAGACAGTGAGTGCACGCACGCAGGAGCTAGTAGCCTATGGACACAGTGACTGAGTGTCCTAGACTCCTAGTACAGTAAGAGTAAGTAAGTAGTAACAGTAAGTAGAACTAACTAATAACAATAATCAATCAGCGATCAGAAGGAAATGGAGTGTGGGTGGTGTGTGTACACTCAGACAGTGAGTGCACGCACGCAGGAGCTAGTAGCCTATGGACACAGTGACTGGGTGTCCTAGACTCCTAGTACAGTAAGAGTAAGTAAGTAGTAACAGTAAGTAGTAGAACTAACTAATAACAATAATCAATCAGCGATCAGAAGGAAATGGAGTGTGGGTGGTGTGTGTACACTCAGACAGTGAGTGCACGCACGCAGGAGCTAGTAGCCTATGGACACAGTGACTGAGTGTCCTAGACTCCTAGTACAGTAAGTAGTAACAGTAAGTAGTAGAACTAACTAATAACAATAATCAATCAGCGATCAGAAGGAAATGGAGTGTGGGTGGTGTGTGTACACTCAGACAGTGAGTGCACGCACGCAGGAGCTAGTAGCCTATGGACACAGTGACTGAGTGTCCTAGACTCCTAGTACAGTAAGAGTAAGTAAGTAGTAACAGTAAGTAGAACTAACTAATAACAATAATCAATCAGCGATCAGAAGGAAATGGAGTGTGGGTGTGTGTACACTCAGACAGTGAGTGCACGCACGCAGGAGCTAGTAGCCTATGAACACAGTGACTGAGTGTCCTAGACTCCTAGTACAGTAAGAGTAAGTAGTAACAGTAAGTAGAACTAACTAATTACAATAATCAATCAGCGATCAGAAGGAAATAGAGTGTGTGTTGTGTGTGTACACTCAGACAGTGAGTGCGCACACGCAGGAGCTAGTAGCCTATATGAACAGTGACAGTGAGTGTCCCTACGGGTACAGTAAGAGTAAGTAGTAAGTAAGTACAACTAACAATAATCAATCAGTAATCAGAAGGAAATAGAGTGTGTGTACACACAGACAGTGAGTGAGTGCACACACGCAGGAGCTAGCTAGTAGCCTATAAACAGTGACAGTCAGTGAGTGTCCTACTCCTAGTACAGTATAACTACAATACTATTAGTAAAGGACAGCAGAAATACTGGTATAGATGATGAGAGAAATAAACAGAGGACAGCTGCCCACAGAGGCAAGGCCCCCCTGAGGCCTAAACCTGTAAGCTTGCAGCAGCTGCCTGTCTCTAATGTAACACACAAGCTACTAACTAAAATACAATGTCTATCTAAATAACAACAATACAGGTGTATATGGCAGGTGTAGGTGAGCAAAAACGCTAGGTAAATGAACACAATAGAGCACTTGCTAAGCCAAAGCACAAAGGAGCAGATCTCTCTCTGTACAAGTCTCAGGCAAGCATGGAAAACCCGAACATGGCGGCCGCTATTTATAGGGTAGGGGCTGGCCAGGGTCCCCCTCTGTGATTGGCTGCCGTCAGAGGGCCTGGGAGCCCTCTGATTGGCTCTAAGCACATCAATCTGGGCTATGACGCTATTCGAGCTCGGTACCGAGCTCGAATAGCGCCGGTTTGCTCGAATAGCTCGAATAGTGAATGGGCTATTCGAGTGTTCTCGAATAGCCCATTCGAATAGCTACAGCTATTCGGAGCTCGAATACCGAGCTCGAATAGCTGAAAAAGAGCTCGAATATTCGAGCTACTCGAATATTCGAGCTCTGCTGAGCACCACTACTTGCCTGTCCCTCTTTGCAAATCACCACACAGGCTACCAATAATTAGAGATGGCCCGAGCGGTTCCAACGCAAATGTATTCGCGCAAACTTCGGTGGTTCGCGTTCGTGGTGAACCTCGAACTGTATGCGAGTTTGACCCGCCCCCTATACTTCATCATTAGGTTCAACTTTGACCCTCTACATCACAGTCAGCAGACACAGGGTAGCAGCGTCAGCCTTTTTACTCACTCATGTGGCTGCAGTAATTAGAGAAGAGAGAGACCCTGCTGACATAGGGAATGCTTAGTTAGGCTCTTGTATTAGGCTTGTTAGGTTGCTCCTTCTTACCGATACTTATTGCTAAAAAGCACTCCTCATCTTTAACAGCTGTTTTGAGAGCTAATGTTGTTCTTGTGATCTATTGTTTTTGTGTGTGTGTGTGTGTCCCACAGACACTTGTGTTGCATATAAAGCCCTGTCAGCCAGTCGTAGCTGCTGGACCTTGGCCCCTTGGTAATTCCTACTGTGCCACTGCCAGGCCCAGCACATTCAGTGACTACCTGTGTGTGTGATAGCTGCACATTTGTAATACCAATCACTGCACACCCACCTTTTCAGTGCACCTACCTACCTACGTGAGCGCACGCAGTGTTATATACCAGTCAGCCGCTGCACCTGTTCACGGTACCTGTGTG
The DNA here is from genome assembly GCF_040937935.1 of Hyperolius riggenbachi. Taxonomy (NCBI): domain Eukaryota; kingdom Metazoa; phylum Chordata; class Amphibia; order Anura; family Hyperoliidae; genus Hyperolius; species Hyperolius riggenbachi. The sequence continues at coordinate 237,615,308 of NC_090650.1, forward strand.
TGTGACAGCTGCACATTTGTAATACCAATCCCTCATACCCATCTGTTCAGTGCACCTACCTACGTGAGCGCATGCAGTGTTATATACCACCAGTCACTGCACCTGTTCATAGTACCTGTGTGTGTGACAGCTGCACATTGTATTGATACCAGTCACTGCATACCTGTTCACTGCACCAGTGTGACTGCACATTGTATTAGTCAAGTCAATGCATACTTTTCACTTCATCACCCCCCCCCCCCCTAATATGGGCAAAACAGGCAGAGGCAGGCCACCCGGCAGGTCTGCTTGAGGTAATGCTGTTGTGATTTTGTGCAGCCCTGGACCTAAGTACAGTGTTCAGAAGTCACGTGCCATCAACCCCCAAGATTGTCAGGACGTAGTTGACTATTTAACACAGAACACCTCATCTTTCTCAGCTTCCGCACGGAACCGTGACAGATCTTCCTCCTCCTGCTCTGATTCTGGCACCCCACTTAATACTCAGTCAGCCGCCACCACCAATGTGCCATCACCCCAGGGCTCAGCGGTGTGGACATTTTTTTGTGTGTCTGCCTCAAATGAGAGCAATGCCATCTGTACTCTCTGCCGCCAAAAATTGAGCCGTGGTAAGACCAAGACCCGCGTAGGGACAACTTGCTTACGAAGGCACATGATGACAAAGCACAAACTGCAATGGGATGACCACCTGAGGAAAAGCAGCACACAAAACCAAAGCCACATACCACAGTGGAAGATACCAGACCGCAATTATTTCTCAAAAAAGGTGATACCCAAACTGTACCGTGATGTTGAAAGGCAAGTGGTGTCATCTCTGGCACACAGCATTGGGTCAAGGGTCCATCTGACCACGTGGTCTGCAAAGCACGGTCAGGCCTGCCCAAAGACTAAGCCAGTCCTCACACACAGCATCTCTGCCTGCATGCCGTGTGACTGCCTGCCCCAAGACTAAGTCGCTCCCCACACAGCATGTCTGCCTGCAGGCTGCTTGACTGCCTTCTCCGCCACCACCAACAGGTTCCAGGACTCCAGGCGGATTCCTGAATTTTTAAGGCCGCTGCTAGCAGCGGCCGCTATAATAATTTTTCTGCAGCCAGAAGAAGTTACAGTATGTATTTTTTTATGTTTAAATACATGTTCTGAATAAAGATAGCATAGTATTTTAAAATGAAAATCTAGAGGTCTGCTTTAAGTATTGTGTGACCTAAAGTCAATGAGAATGTATTTATTTGGCAAGTTACAAGAATGTTTAATCAGCACACCAGATATGCCAACAAATAATGGCTGATGAGTGAAATGAATTTTTCTCTGCATTTTGGGTACTCTATAAAAATGATTGCAATTGCTGCTTGTAGTAAATGATAATTTTATTCTTGATTGTCCTGGGCTGCTTGAACAGCTGTGGTAACATTTGCTAGATGACTCATACCTACAATTACAGTTCCTGGCGAGTAGTTTGGTATTTCAGATTTAAGAATATGGCTTAAATTAACTGAAGTAAACTTTTCACATGGACATCTTGTAAAATGTGCTAATCTCAGCATAAAGTTGTTACAGTTGAGAAATATTCATAATGATATTTAGGGGGAGATTTCAGATGCCTATTGCACACACAAGAGCTGTGAAAATAACTGTGTTTTGTTAATTGAATAAAATATTGTAAAAAAACTGTTTACATTCAATTTAGCTGATTCATTTTGTGTATAAGGTATGCAATATCAAAAAACACCCAAAAAGTTGTTGTTTTTTTTAAATGTTATTTAATTTCCTTTACATGCAAAGCCATTTTAATAATATACTTATTATATTTTTGTTGGTAAATGTAGAAATTAGAAACATAGTTCAAAGAGTTAAAACATTCAAGAGTAATTGGGGGAATGCAGAAGCTAAGCTACATAATAAAATAACAATAATAATAATAATAATAATAAAAATCAAGCTGCAAGCTATCTGATAAAGGCAATACATTTGTACATATTTCCACAAACAGCTGCTTCTTTACGTATAATTGATATTCAACTGCAGTAGATGGTCACTTGGGCCAACTGACTAGTGACCAATAGACACAGGTTAAAGGACCGCTACTGAAAAAAAAAATTGTAACATAAAAAAACATAAATTAAAATGTACATTTGTCCCAGAGTAAAATTAACTATAAATTAATGTTGTATATGTTGCATCACTTGCAGTAGATATTAATAATCTGACAGCTCTAAAGGTACCCATACATCTAGCGACTTGGTGGCTGATTAACCAACCGATGTGATACTTATTATCGAATCAGATGAAAATCTGTGCCAGCAAGGGCATGCCTGATCAATGTAGTGACCAATTTTGGGCCGAGCATGTCGGGCCGTTGCAGTTGGTTGGGTGCGTGGCGGTAACGGGGAGCGATATTGGGATGAGCGATATTGGGACCCCAAAGCTGCCCCCTCTAATATTCAATGTGCCCCTCTGGTGCCCGCTGCACTATACATTACCTGTATGTGTCTGTGCTGGCTCTGGGCTCCATTCTCCATCCACACATGCGCCCCACGTGGTTGCTGGCATTACTCTGGCAACCACGTGGGCCATGTGTATGGACAGAGGATGGAGCCCAGAGTCAGTGGCAGACATGGACAGGTAATGTTTAGTGCACTGGGCACTGGTGGTGGAGGGGGGGGGGACATTAGGGGGACAGAGTCAGACTGGCAAGAAAGCAGATGCCGCGTCACCAGGCCGATTCTGGATCGATTGATCGGGAATCTGCCTGCAGTGTAGGGGCAGACGACAGATCTCTCTAATCATTTCTGATTTGTCTCTTGGTCGAATCTGCCCATCATCACTAGATGCATGGCTACCTTAACAGATTTTGGACTAGTTTAGCTATTCATGGAGAGTCTCAAGAATGCCTTTGTTTTCAAAACCACTCCCTGGATGGCAGTGGCACTGTGCCGAAATAGTGTGTACAAGACTAGGCAGGCAGGACTGTATCTTTGTAAAGGTGTGAATCTCCATGAGGAATTAGTCTAGTCTAGAACCTCTCAGTACTGTCAGATAACAGTAATAATACCTATTGTAAGTGAAAGCAACATAGGAGAAAATAATTCTTAGTGCATTTTACTCTGGGAATGATGTGCAGTAATGAATGTATGTGCACACGTGCAATTTAAATGAAGGGCTAGTTCACAGTACTCAATTGAAATGAAAATGGCTACTGACTGGCACATAAATCTCTGCTGGCATTGTGACAGCAGAGCGAGTGGGCTGCAGTGACGACAGAGTGGTGTAAATGTCGAGAGTAAAAGGATCACGTGGTGTAGCTGAATTCTACACCCTAGCAGATATTAAAGGTTCAAAGAGGCTGTAGGTTTCAATCACTGCCATTCAAACCTGGTTACATTTTATTTGGGGGTCAGTGTAACATCTATGTCAAAGAAATCATACATTAAGAAAAGACAAACAAAGCAAGACCTGTATGAAAATTTGTTTTTCATTTGAATATGCAGTATTTCAGTGCAGTTTTCTTGCAGTGTGGCTTTGTACATATAGGCATCATTTGCTGCACCAATAATAGGTTTGTATGCTACTCAGATTGCTTGTGTTTGAGCCAAGCTATAATTGTTTGCATTTTACATTTCAAGTGTGTAATTATCTATCTATCTATCTATCTATCTATCTATCTATCTATCTATCTATCTATCTATCTATCTATCTATCTATCTATCTATCTTTCTAGCATTAAACCAAATATTACTATACATAACAACACACAATACATCTAGCAGCTAACATATGTTGGAATTTTATGGTCATTTTGATTTTCAGCTTAACTGCTTTGGATTTTTCATTGGCATTTAATCAGCTATTTTAATTACCCATTCTTATTTAATCACTTCATAAGACTGTAATGAATGTCAGGCTATTAATCATGAACATGTTCAGAATACCAACAAGGGGTATTAAAGGGGAATTCCACTTTATACTGTGTTGTTTTCAAAGTCAAAGCACTAAAACTGCCATTTTGTTTTAAACAGTGTAAGGGCCTGTACACACTACTGTGCTTGCGCTGCGCTTTTCAAATCGCATGTGTTTTTTAACCGCACGTAGGGATGGCCCTGATTAGGAGAAATACTGGAGAAGCATGTGATCAGTTTGATCAGCTGATAGATTTGTAAGGTCCTGATTTGCTGTGATGACTTCCTTGTTTAACACATGATGAGGACCAGCAAATCAGAACCTCACAAATCTATCAGCTGATCACAATGATCACATGCTTCTCCATGAGTTCTCCTAAGCAGGGCCATCCCTAATCGCAAGGTCTTTTGAAAAATCATGAAAATCGTGAAGACCTGTACACACTGGTGAGGTGCACTTTTTCTATTCTCATGAAGGCTTGCAATTTAAAAATTGCATGCGATTTTAAAAATGCAGTGCAAGCACAGCAGTGTGTAATAGAGTTCAAGCAGTAAGGAGAGGTGTGCAATACAATAAAGGCAAACACTTGTACTGCCATTTTAACCAGTTCTGTAAATTTGATGTATACAGTTGAATGACACATAACATTATGGTACCAGCAATATTTTTATAATATGAATGCTCTGAAAAAAAAGAAAGGTTGGTTTGGTTAAACTGTCCACATGCCCATAAACAGGAAGGATGTGAACCTTATATACAGGGGCCTAGCTACAAATTATGGGGCCCTCCAGCACAACTTTAATGGGCCCCCCTCAAAAGTCAATCCCTTGATGACCCTCACAACATGGGGGTCCATCATATAAGAATCATAAAACAAGTGTGGCCATCATGAACTTCACACCCATTAAAAAACACCTGATCTGGAGTATCAGAGTAAAGGAAAGTTAGTATTTGGGGCCCTCCCACCCTCCCACACCCCTTGGCCCCCCCTTCAGTCCCAGAGGTTGCCCCTCAGTTACGCCCCTGCTTATATGGACAGTCAGTTCAGTGAAACTTCTCTAACACTTAGCTCTGGAGCTTCTCAGGGTTGTGTGATCTCTGCACTGCTGTATTCATTGTTCACCAGTGACTGCACCCTACAGGTTATTCTGTAAAGATTCTGATGTCCACAGATAACACCACAATAGTTGCACCATAGTTTACAGCTACATAGTGGGGCAGTTCTTGGTGTAGTAACAACTCATAATAAGATCCAAAAGGAGTGACTAATACTGCTGTAATCAGGGCCGGATTTACCATAAGGCACAGTAGGCGCGTGCCTACAGGTGCCTGAAGATGGAAAGGTGACACCCTCCCCTCCCTGAGCACCTTCCTTCCCTCCTTATCGATGCAAAGTCTTGATGAGAGTGTAAATGAGAGGTTACTCACCCAGCCCTCGGCATTCCACTGACCAGATCTCCCTTCAGTTAGGGTCACCTCTAGCTACCTAATACTTGGGGGCACCTCTAGCTACTTAATATTGAGGGTACTTCTGGCTACCTAATATTAAGGGGCACCAGTAGCTACCTATAACAGGCGAGTGAAGTAAGGGAGAAGTGACAGCTGGGTCAGCCAGCACACTTGCAGTGCAGTTTCATGGGGGGGGGGGGGGGGGTTGTAGGATCATGGAGGGCAATGTCTAGGGTGCCAGGACATCTGTGGCTATAGGCTCCTGTGAGGCAAATCGGGGCCTGACTGTAATCATCAGAATCAGAAATGGCACAGTTTTGGTTTGTTATCATTGAAGTCCACACATGCTCAAATTAATATTTAATGCACGGTATGTGAAAGTAGGTAGATGTCTGGGGAAGTCCGAAGACCCTTACAGAGAAACACAGACACAGAGTCCCCAGGAGCTCTGCGTAGTGTAATAATTGGTAATATCAAGTAGGATAATGGGTTCATAGGAGTAATTCTCACAATCAGGGGTTGCAGTACTAGCAACCACCCACAATATGAAGGCAGGTGAGGAAAGCTCATCCTCACTCTTATTTTTTAGTCTTCTAGAGGTATTTTTGGAAGTGTCACTCTCTTTAAAAGCTTGCTGAAAGTTCTAAAAGAACTAAAAATATAGGTACCCTCCCCAAGAAGAAGGGTGGGGGAAGGGGGGATTAGATTGTCAGCCTCACTAAGAGACAGTTAGGTGACAAGACCATATAATCTGTACAGCCCTGCAGAAAATGTCAGTGCTAGATAAATACTAAATAATAAAAATAATAATAGCAGAAGATGTCAGTGCTAGATAAATAATAATAATAATAATAATAATATTGGAAGGGAAGAAGTGCCCCAACAATAAGCCGAGGATAGTTTAATTACTAAAAAGTAATAACATTTTCTTACCTCAAAGGTAGAAAGCAATATGCATGAGATAAGACAAGTAGTTTATTTAGTACAAACATGGAATGAAATCAATAAAACATACTTCATGATAATAACAATAATGACAATCAATAAAATTACCTTTTACTACTAGTATGGCTATTATTGTCATCATTGTTATTAGCATGATGTACTGTATGTTTTGTTGGTTTCAGTCCTGGTTTATGATTTTTTATTTGCAGACACTGTGCATCACTCTGAAGACGTGATGAAGAGATCAGCAAAACACATTATCTGTTTAAAAAAAAAAAAAAAAAATAAACTTCTCGCCACATGAAAATTGTTTTATCTCTTTAAGGTAAGCAATTGTATTTCCTTTTATACATCACACTATCAAAAATGTATTTTTGGGGCGCCTCTTCTCTCCCAACAGTATGGAAAAAGTTGAGTCCATAGCACCTCATATTATAGGTAGAAAGGATTGCTGGCATTAGCTAGCCCTCCATAGAGGACCTCTATAACAGAAGGGGCAAAATGAGAGCCAACAAGAGCCACTAACCTCTTATCACCTTGCCCATATCATTTCCAAACTCTTCCCTTCAGGGGTTGAGAGATGCCAAACTTTATAAAGAAAGGGTATCCAAACTTTTTTGACCAAGGGCCATATCTCCAATCTTGAATGGGCCGAAATAGCAAAATTAAACACATTTTTTTCCTGATTGCCCCTAGGTACAGTATGCCTCTTATAGTTTTGTCAAATAAAACATTTCCACGGGAAATAAACTATGTACCATGTGTAGAATCAGCATGTCCTCTTCAGTGTGTAGTGGTTGCTGCTAGTGAATGACTGCTGCAGACATAGTGGTGGCTGCTGGCAAAAGTAGCTACCTTCCACTCATCAAGTCCAGGCCTATGTGTCAGTTCTCCCTCTCCCTTCACTGGGACTTCTGCAGCCATTTTCCATAGTACCATAGTAATTACTATAGGACTACAAAAATATGGCTGACATTTTCCAGTGTATACTAAGTATACGCTTCAGCGGTCATTTCTTTGTAGTTCTATACTAATTTCTGGGACTACAGGAGGAGAGCCAGGGGAGAGGCAGAGCGGCGACACAGTTTGGCCCTAAACATTCATGTATGTGGCACTACAGTAATGGCCTGCAGGCTACATGCAAATAAAATCTCACAAGAGCTTTGGGGGTCACTGGAAAAGGCCTGACAGGCTGCATTTGGCACTCATGAAAGACTTTGGACAACCCTGGTTTAAAGGAAACTTTAACTGAAAAAAAAGCCCAGTTACTTAACTGGGGCTTCTTCCAGCCTCCTGAAGTCTTCCTGGTCCTCACCATCATCCTGCATTGCTCAATTATTATCACTTAACAGTGCCTTCCAGGCACAGAGGAAGTTTATTTACCAGTAGTACTGCTTAAAGAGGACTTCCATCCAAAAAAGAAAAATCCATCTGTGCTGATGTAATGAAAAGTAATATTTACCTCCGGAGTCTTGTCCCACAAATTGGCCCCGAAGTCCCTGCATCACTCCACTTCCGGTGCATGGCCAGCCCTGCCTCCCCTCTCTCCTCTGAGAAAAAAATGTAATGCAGTGAATAGCTTGGCATTTTTCTTGGAGGAGAGAGGGGAGGTAGGGCCAAGTGGTGGAAGTGGAGTTATGCAGGGACTTCGGTGCCACTTCATGGGACAAAACTCTGGGGGTAAATATTATTTTATTACAGCAGCGCAGACGGATTTTTCTTTTTTGGATGGAGGTCCTCTTTAACAATGAATTGCATTACTCTCCACACCACTAATGCTGCAACTGGTGAAATGTGAAGAAAAATCAATGGTCCGCACATGTCCACTTATCTGATGACTTTATTCAGGACATATCCAGCAACATATATGGTGAAATGTGGAGCAGGACATCACAAAATTAACACTGTACAAACTATTGAAAACTCTGTGTGGAGGGCAGGGCCTGGAGTCTGAAAGTGATGGCTCTTAAGACTTACAGGCTGGGTCAGAAAAGACAGATCATGGGACACGGTGCCAGTCAGAGTTGACCTTGGACACAGTAGGGGTAGCATTTTGTTGATTTGTTTTTTTTTTTGTGAGATTGTAAGCCCCAGCTATGGAATAACTTGTCTGCTGATTCCTTATCAGAGATAGCATGAGTTTTGCCACCCTTGAAGATAATATTTTTGCTAGGGAAACCCCATCTATAGGGTAGCTTGTTGTCACACCGTACTGAAGTGATGGGGGATAGCAGTTTGCGTTTTGCTAATGTTGCTTGAGATAGATCAGTGTAGAGGCGGATATTAGAGTAGGGGTCCAGTAGTGAGCTTTTTTCCTGATCACCTGCATTAGGTTGTCTTTAGTATGAAAAAAATGGTAGTTTGCAATCACATTGTGTAGAGTAGAGTCAGGCAGGTGTGATAGCTTAGGGAGCCTGTGTGCCCTTTCTACAGATAGCTTGATGTCTGATAAGTGTGGCAAAGCTGATTTAGTCAATTTCCTGAGAAAATCATTAAGCTGAGCTTGGGGATTTTTTTCTGCTTATTCCACTGAACTTGAGATTATTACAGCGATTACGGTCTTCAAGATCTGTCGATTTTGTCTTAAGCCATATTATATCAGTTTGATTATCCTCTACCATTTCCACCATTTTGTTATGTTCTGTGATTAACATAGCTACACTATCCTCAATATGAGATATTCTGTCACCCATGCTGCTCAGGGATTGTTGCAGGTGGTTTGTGACAGCTAGAAAGTTAGAAGTCAAGGATGATTGGAAAGACAGGAACAAGTCCTTCATGTAGGTCTAAGTCAGATCTTCATCCCATGCTGGAGAGTGCTCTATGGCTGTCAGATCGGCTGTAAGTGAAGGCTGCAAGATGGAGTCTAGTCCTGCTTGTTCAAAGGCATGAGAGCGCGGTGGTCTCGATTAGGCGCTGCCCTAGACTTTTTGCCGCCTGAGGCAATCTTTAAAGAAATCGCCACCCCCTCCCCAAGCCGTGGGTGTGGGGGGCCGCCCGAGCTGGAGGGGATAGCGGGCAGGAAGGGGTATTGGGCCTAGCGGTGGGGAGGGGGGTCGGACCCCCCCCCCCCTCCCTCACCTGGGTCCCCCGTCCTCCACTCCCCTCCAGCTTTAAAAAGTTACTTCGCTGGCTGCAGCTATTGTAAGAGGCAATGGGCGGGGATCACTCACCACTTCCTCATTCCAGCATGCGCTCCACTGACGTCACTTCCTGCAGCGTAGGTCCGACCCCCCTCCCCGCCGCTAGGCCCATTACCCCCTTCCTGCCCGCTATCCCCTCCAGCTCGGGCGGCCCCTCACACCCACGGACGGGCGGGTGCCGCCCACCCAGAAGTGCCGCCTGAGGCAAAAGTTTCACCCCACCTCATGAGCGGGCCGGCCCTGGTCTCGATTTCACAGAGCTCCGCATTGTTGGGGAGGAAGGTTCTGATGATGAGTCACCCTGAAGATGAATAGAAGGGAGCGGCTGCTGCTGTGCTGCTGCGGGACTCTGCGCTGTGAGCTAGGGCTGTCTGTGAGGAGGACAGAGATGTGGCAGCGTCATCATTAACATGTAGCTGCCTGGCTGGGACTTGGCTTGAATGCAAGCGAACATCTCGGGTAGCTTTTGTGGCTTGGACGCATTCTTTTTCCTTTTTAAGCTGGCGTCCGTGTCCATCTGCTGAATGTCCATAATCATTCAAAGGGAGCCTGAGGTGTGAGACGTGCAGAAGCTGCCATATTTATTTCCTTATAACAATACCAGTTCCATGGCAGTCCTTTTGATCTTATAGGCAGGGGATAAGCAAGACAGCCAGGCAATGTGCATTATTTAAAAGGAAATAAACATGTCAGCCTCCATATCCCTCTCACCTCGGGTTCCCTTTAAGGAATGATTGAAACTAACAAACATCGTCTGAACAAGGGAGCTTTTCAATGGGAACATTTATCAACCCCCTTTCAAGGTACCCACTTCTTTTAATGCCAAAAGCCCTTTGGATAGATAGTGGTCAGGTGGCGTCACCCTTGTTGGCTCCCTTTACCAGGCTACTCAATCTGCATGGTAGAGTAGATTTCAATAAGGTTTGGGGTGGAGGTTTATCTTTTCAAATAAATAAATATTAATGCAATACTTATTTAACCCCCTGCGTACCAGCAGACTCTGGCCCATTTAGGACTAGAGACCGCTGGTACCACAAAATGGCGCTAACCGACGAATTGCCACATATGTCCACCGCTATCACTGGTCACACCACTCTCCCATCACCACAGGTCCCTCTCTCTGCTGTCACTATTATGGCAGAGCTCTGTGTGCCAGTCAGGAGCCAATTTCTTTTCATTTCATCTCTTGACCCTGTCCATCAATGTAAGCCAATGGTATTGGCTTACAGTGATGAGCTAATGAAATTGACTCCTGACTGGCTCACAGAACTCTGCCAGCAACAGCCAAATCTAGTCGGAACAAGAGCGGACAGCACGGAGACAGGATCGTTTATTGAGGTTTTAGTACCACAAGAAGTGGGAAGCGTTACATGCCTGGGGAGGGTCCTAAGTGGATTAGGGCCTGTAACGATCGGTGTCAGCACGCAGAGAGAATCTGATTATTGGTGATCTGCAGTATCACCAAGAATACAGATATATACCTGATTATTGATGATCTGCAGAATCACCGATAATACAGATATATTGCTAACCTCTGGACACCTGGATAATGTGAGTGTTTGGTGTAACGGTAGTACTTTGAGTATAGCATAGGAATTTAGAGGCAGTATGGGTAATACTGCTCTAGAGATAAGGAAACCTTCCAGTAGCCTGAGACTCCCCAAGGGGCGGAGTCAGGCTGGAAGAAGGAAGGTTCAGAGAGTGAGTGACAATAAAAGACCAATGTCACTGAGTGATCTGGAGACTATCTCTTAATAGTAGAGATAGCTCAGATAGTCAGGCAAGCCAGGTTGGCAGCACACGGTCAGATAAGGTACATAGACAGAAGGCTGATTCGGTATCGAAGGCAAGCAGGGTTTGGCAACAGAGTATCAGATGTGTGAGGTACCGAATCAGAGATCAGAGGATTAGTCAGGAAAGCAATAAGTCATAACAGATATCAAACAATGCCTAGTCTGGGTGTGAGGTCCTTGGTCTCTACACCCTGGAACTAGTCTGAAGTATAACAAAATGGTAGCACAAGTTCCCTAGTCTGGGTGTGAGGTCCGTGGTCTCTACACCCTGGAACTAGTCTGATGTATAACAGAATGGTAACACAAGTTCCCTAGTCTGGGTGTGAGGTCCGTGGTCTCTACACCCTGGAACTAGTCTGATGTATAACAGATTGATAACACAGGTTCCCTAGTCTGGGTGTGAGGTCCGTGGTCTCTACACCCTGGAACTGGTCTAAGCATAAACAGATTGATACAATACAAGTAATCTGGCTCAGTGTGAATTCCCAGGTCCACCTGGTTCAAACACACTGCAGGATCTGACTAAGGTCTGAGTGCTTCCACGTAGTGTTCGCAATGGCAGACAACTTGTAACTGGCCAGCAGCAACTATATATAGTGTAGCGCTCTCTGGCGCCACCTCTAAGTGATGGACCAATAGAAACTTGCTCTGGTGTCAGCTGACCAGCTGGTCCCCTCTTGGCCGTCATAAAAGTTCTGCCTCTCAGCGCGCACGCGCACGTATTTCTAAACCTGTGTGAACTAACAGACTCAGCCACACCAGAGGCACGCTCCTGCGTGCAAACCGCCACGCTGGACGCGGAACCAGCCGCCTCGCTGTCAGTACATGCGGCGGCTTTTCCGCGTTCTGCCATGTTACCAGATGCACGCCTCCGCGTTTTCTCACAGGGCCCCCTGGAAGTAAGTGCTCACCTCATTTTGCCTGTATTTGCCATTTTATCCAGGAAAATGAATCAAATTTGATAATTTCCACTGTTTGCTTTATCTGCACTTTGAGTTCAAACAACACGGCCCGGATGCAGTTAAGCTTGCTACACACTTGCCAAACATTTTCTCTGACAAAAATATGTGACAAAAGCACAACTACTACCTAAAGGTCGCTAAAGCCATTACCCAGAGCACAAGACCTCATAGCAACAACCAAGCATCACTTGCTGAATTCCCAGAGTGACATTATGGGTCATGCAAGCACAGCCATCAGCAAGCTTGTGGCTTGTTTAAATTAGTAAACCCACAATCATGTGCCAATGTCTTGTATTGCATTTTACAGAAGGCAAATTTGTACTGTTCAGTTTTATTTCGGTAAGGAGGATTGTTGGCTTCCTTAAGGTCCTTACGGAAAGAAAACTTTCAATTTCCTACAACTTAACTGAATCCCATGTATTTCCAAATTGAAAACATGTTGGAGTTCCTACAAATATAACTTTGTTTAGTAAGATATTTGGTGTGGAATAATAAGACTCCTACATTACATCCCATCAAGCAATAAGAATGGTGCTTTATTCTTCCTGTCTTTCTTTGTACTGCATCTTGTGAGGTCAACATGGAATGGTCTATTTCCATCAGTTAAACAGATGTATTTGCAATATGTCACAGAAATAAAACCTGCTTGCTTTGTTCCTATTCTTTATTTACAATATAATAGACAAGCAAGAGAGATTTGTTTCACCTTATATCTGTGTAGCAACATATTTCCATGTTTTGACATATTTTCATTTTCAATATTTCTGTGTTTTCACATAATGAAAAGAAGAGAAACAGGAAAGAAAGGTATAGAAATCCTTCCACTGCATAAAGGATAACTTGAAATAGGATTATAATAAATAGCAGCTTGTACAACAAATATGTTTTAAATAGTAATTTGTGGTATACAATTTTCCTGTAATGAACACACTCAACACACATGCATATATGGTTCGTATGAAACATAAAAAGTAATAAATAAACATACAATATGAAAAAAAAGAAGACATGACTATGTATTTCCTTTAAAAGATCATTGCCAAGATAATTATACATTTCAGTGCTTTGCTATTTGATGTAGGGACATTAGGTTATCTTCATTTGTGTTTGAAATATGGCTGCAGTTCATCTTTAAAGTAATCCAGCTAATTCCTGCACTAAATGAAGAAAGCTCTGCACTACAAAGAGATATCTACTATATCTTATAGATCTGCTTGTTAGCTTCATTTCAGCCGGGAGAAAGAGCAACAATTTCCTCTCACATGCAGTTAACTTTCAACTATGAAGCAGAAGAAACAGCTAGCTAATCAAAGTTATTAACCACTGATCTTTTAGCTGGTAGCTGATTAATGAACATGGCAGCAGGAGGCTTGACCTCTGGCCGGTAACTTTGGTTTAATAGCCACCGCTTCTGTTTCCTGGGTGAAGAAGACTGAGAAGTAAGGTATCTTCATTTATCATCCCTAATCATCAGTCAATACTCAAATATTTGTAATTTATTAATTCTTCTGTTCATCTATCTGTTTCACAAATGTTAATGGGACTCTCCTTAGGCATCCAGCTATTAGGATGCTAGCAGAAGGCTGGTGTAGGTTGTGTATATGCAAATCAACAAGATTATCAGTGCTCAGCAATCAGCATCCCTGCCCTTAGAAAGTCAATGCATGTCCATATGAAATACACCTGCAATCTTGCATCATGTGGAGCCTTGTATTGGAGATAGATATGAATAGCATTGTGTAAAAAGCTTTCTTATTGGCTATGGAGAATATGATCCTGAATAACACCAATGATTTTAGGATGGTAGACCAGGCAGATAAAGGAAGAGTTGAGCAAAGAGCAATGTAAGCATATTGGTCACGGCTTCTTGGAATACTCATTATATAAATCACCTGCTACCCTGCATGTCTTGTGTTCACTTATTTTCCTGTTGTTTGTGTTTTCTTATTGCTAGGTATATGTATGCAGTCAATTCTGGTGTACTCCATAGGCTCAAATCCCAATAAGGGCTGGGACCTGCATCCACTTTCCAAATTGCCCAATTCTCGCAGTTTTAAATGTGATTCCCAGAGCGATCACTATTTGGCTCTGCAGCCAATAATGCCATTGCTCTGGGACTTCTCTCAAAACCTTGCATGCAGTGCTTTGTGATCACTCAGCAATTAATACACTGCGAGTGGAACCAACCCATAGGGTTCCACTTCCACTGTTACATCTGCTGCCAGTGGGCCTCAGCCCTAAATGCCACATATGTTACAGTTTAGCAGCTTTTCTTCTACAACACATTGCAACTGCTGTAGGCTTCTAGGCACTATATGGGTCTGTCACCATTAACGAGGAATGTCGCTTCATATAACTTAAAGAGAATCTGTACTCTAAAATGTTTACAGCAAAAAGCATACCATTCTATTCATTATGTTCTCCTGTGTCCCTCTGTGCTGTTTCTGCCACTCTCTGCTGCAAACCTGGCTTGTAATTGCCAGTTTTAGGCAGTGTTTACAAACAAACTAACCAGCTTGTGATAGGCTCACATAAGCAGAGTGTATGAGTCATACAGAGCCTGCAGGGGGCCTGGAGGGGGTGTGTATAGCTTCTACCAATCACAAGCAGCCCTGCACATTCCACACTTTCCAGCCTGAGCTGACAGAGCTGACAGAACAAAACAGATTAGATCATATAACAGAGATAACACATCCACTGTGCAATTAGGAAAGGCTGCAGTAAGCCAGAGCACATTAGAACAGGTATAGGAACTTATAGGATAGAAGAACTAAGGCTGAACATTTTGTTACAGTCTCTTTAATAAAGTAGCTTTTATTTACAACATTTCTTTATAAATGATTTAGTTAACATTTGCCTTTTGTAAAATCTTATCTCACCATGATTTCCATTCTTACATTTATCAGTGATGCCAGCATCTTTACTGGTGGTAAGGTGAATCACTGTTGAATGTTTATTCTCCTCTGTGTAGTGGAGCAGGAGTATCAGTTTACATAGCAGTATACAACAATATGTAGCTATGAGAAGCATTTCTGATGCTGAAAACATAATATTTAATGGAAAAATGGGTATCATTATTTGATTTTATGTTTTGTTACGAGTCCTCTTAAAGTCAAATGTCCATTGTTATTTTATTGTTTTATAGTGCACATGAATATATACCTTCTATAAATGCTGCGGATATTAGCGGCTGACAGGCATTTAACAACCATGTGGTTGTCCCGAAGCTAATAAACATTTCATGAAACATGTGGCAGATGGTTTCTTTCTGCACAATCCGATGTACATAATGAATGGGTACAGTACTATCCACCACCACCCTTAATTGTCCCCAGCTGCCTGTTTCTGTAAATTGACCACTTGAAATAGTCTGCACATTCAAAGAAAATCTTTTGAAATAGTAGTTATTTTATTTCCAGTGATAGGCAGAGATGAAATAGCAAACAGCTGTTTGTGAAGTGACTGAGAATAAACTAGAAATATGGAGGCTTATGCGTATGAGTAGCTTTGACACCAGAGCCATCACCACATTGCAGTATAATGCTAATTTAGCAAAAGTCAGCAATTGTTTTGCCCACACTCCACTACCACAGCCACTATTCCTATAACTGTGTAACATACTATTACTCCTCTATGTTTTCCAAATTTTCAAAAATAACCCCACAAGAAAAAAATCTTGCTCTTTCCCCTAATCTAATAATGGTCCAGGGGTCAAACACAGGACACGGGAGTTCAGAAATATTGTGGTAACCAATGAGTAGGCAAGAGAATGGTTAGGTTCAAATTCAAATGTCAATCCAGGCAGCAATCCAATAACAGGGTCAAAAGGCGAAGCAAGGTTGTACTCAGGATTCCAAGAATAATAGGAGTAGCACAAGGTGGCTATCGCTATCACAGGCAAAGACACAATGAACATAGCAGGCAGAGAGCATCATGGAACCACAAATCTAAGCATCTAATTGGCTGCTGAAATGTTTTGCAGCCAATATTCCTGCAGTACTCATGGCACCATCTGAGACCATAAGAAGAGGGAAGACCCACTCTGAGCCTTGCACTCAAAGATACATGCATGGCTTCTGGGAAGGTTGCACTGGCCTCACCCAGAAGTTGGGTGCTCGGGCTGGCTACACAAGGATGCGGATTCGCCATGGTGGGCTCGAATGGAAGGTAAGTTCCTTACAGCATGTGTGCTAGGTTAAACAGATATACAAACTACACTCTACATATTTCCTTCCATCGGGAAAAGAGTAACAGCGTATTCCAAATTCCCAATAAGTTCACTGAGCTCAAATATGGTCGGACTATATACAACTACAGTATGTCATTTTAGAATGTGCATTTGATGCTGTTTGGGTGGTAGCTGGTAGGCTGATTAGGTTTTTGGATTGGATTGTAATTTGAACATCACTGAACGTTTAAACATATATCATTTCAACATGATCACGTTATTATGGAACACATTTTATTTATACAGTATTTATGTTGACATGTGTCATCATTGAGGATACCTCTTCTCTCCTACCTGATAATGAATTTATATTCATGTGGTTACATTGACTTACTATATCTGATCTCCAGAATGGAATCTGAAAACACACTTATGTTGTTCTCAAGGGATATTTTTCTATTGAATTTCTAAACTGGCCTATTTACACAATGGTTCATAATAAACAAGTTGTATTTACTTAATTCTACTATGTTACCTGAAACGCTCCTTCTATGATTTTTATGTACAATAATTGTAACCCTTCCTGTCGTCTGGATAAAACAAATAAAAACTAAATTTTATTTTGAAGTTCAACTGTGAAACTATCCTTTATTTTGTGTTGCTTAGAATAAATGGCTAAAATCACATGTAATGACTGCTATTACCATCCATAGCATTGCAAACTGTACTGTTCTGTCCTGAATCTACAATTTAATAGTAAAAGGTTATGACCCAATGTTCACGGCACTAATTTTCAGCTGGACTCTGGAGAATGATGGATTAATTCTGCACAGGCATTTCTGTTTCTTGCTGAACCTCTGAAGACGTGTCAATACTAATTGCTGTTGTGATGGGACTGGAACTATGTGAAAGCTCCTTTTTTGAAATACCAACACTACAAGCTTTGCCTTAATGGAGAACACATCAAAATAAAGCAACAAAAAGGTAGAATTACAAACGTATATTTGCTCTGCAATCGTTTGTGTTTATATTATTTAAATCCACTTTCACTCCTTGTATTTCAGTTTTAGATAGGCACCAAGAGGCGAAGTCATCGACTGCATTTAAATAATTCCACAAAGAACTAAATCAAAGTATCCCCCATGTAATATCATAAATTACGATTTGATTTTCAAACAGAAAATGCTTGCTCATTATTTTCGTTGAAAGATCACCTTTTCTGTCACTTAAAAAATTAGCGCATCTTGGTCTTAGTTTATATGATCTGCCAGAATTCATTTCTCTACCTTTTGCAGTGCATGCATGTTGCCATGCGCCATAGTTCATGACCCAGCCAGGTAGCAGACTTCCTTTAGGCTGACAGTGGATCAAAGGACCTTAAAGACTACAAGAGGCTGGAAAAATCCACAGGTAAGGTAAGTAAAAGATTACTTTTTTTTATTTTTCCCTAGCAGATTGTGACCAATGTGACTGATCATTGTGACAGACTGATGTTGCCACAAGGCTGCCTGATTGTAATTTTGATCAATTTCCATCCAGGCATAAAGATATTGCTACAACGGTAGAAGTTGGATGAGCAATGGTTGCAGCGTGAGCAGGGGCGTAGCAATAGGGGTTGCAAAGGTAGCAACTGCATTAGGGCCCTTGGGCCAGAGGGGCCCCATGGGGCCCTTCCTCAACCAAAGTATTGGCTGTTTATTGGTCCTGTGGTGGTAATAATCACTTCTATAGATACTTTGAATAGTAGTAATCATTAACAAACTGTTTCCCGACCCCTTCTTGCACCTCTAATACTGTGGATGACTTTGGCAGGTTTTTTGTACCGTATCAAGTGTTATGTATATACTGTTTGGGGGGGCCCAATGTAAAAGTCGCACCGGGGCCCATACCTCCATAGCTACGCCACTGGGCATGAGATATGTGTAGGAGTGACAGACCACTCAGGTACCTTTCTACTGTGACCTGGTGGAATAAACTTTACATGACTATGTAAAATGTCCCAAGCTTGTGATTGAACAGGCTGCCAGTGGGAATATAATAACCAATGGGTTGGCTCACATTCGTGCAGTTTCTGTATGCATGGGAAAAAATGCAGCACTTTTTTACACACCACGTGAGACTCCCAGTCCCAACAGTCAGGTGTTGTAAAAACAAAAATTGTCCATGGAAAAACCGTGCCCTCAGTGGGGTGATTGCTGTGTATCATATGTGTGGTAATAATTGCATTTCAAATGTGTGGTGGCAGGATGGGGGGGATTCACACAATGTTTGCTTCAGGCAGCAAAAAGTCTACAACCAGCCCTAATTATATATAACATTTTTCTATGTTAGTGTTGCTCACAGTAAGCAGTGGAAATCTGACAGGTCTGGTTTTGGACTAGTCCATCTCCTCATGGGAGATTCTCAGCATCCCCTTTATTGTTTACAAAAGGAATCCCGGTACAGGATCTTTACAAAGATACCAGCCAGTCTCCATAATCATTTGCACACTATTTTGCCAATTGGACTGAGCAACTGCCATTCAGTAAGTGTTTTTAAAAAGTAAGAAAACCCTAAGAATCCTCTATGAGGAGATGGACTAATCCAAAACAGATCTCTCAAATTTTAACTACGAATTGTGACAGTGAGGTTTGAAAAAAAAATACATTTATATTGCATTTTCTCTGGCTCAAACATACATTTTTACTCACAAATTTTTAATTTTACAATTTTTTTTGTGACAATGGTCCTTTAAAGAGGAAGCAATCTTAACATTTGATACTATAAAAATTATCCGATGTGTTGCTTAATACTGCTTTAATAAATAAAAGTGTATGTTTGCTGTACTATACCTGTCAGATGTCCTTATTTATGTTACTGCATTGCTAGTAGACTGCGCAGCCACATGTTGGTTGGCAAGTTTACAGTGCCATCCAGCTGATTTCCTACTTCCTCCAGCAGCTCCTTTCTCCAGCAGCTCCTTCCTCCAATCACTGTGCAGCATGCAAATTAGCTTCTGGTAGTGTACAGTTACAGTGATGTCATCTGGCTGCGACTGTGTATGCAGTGTCTGCTTGTGTTTTCCAGCCTGTCATTTTTCTGCTCTGTATTTTGTCTCTCCTCTGCTGACAGAACTATCCTCGGCCGTCAGTTCTATCCTCATTCCTTTGCTGTCAGGGCTATCCTCTCAGCTTGCTCTGCTGTCCTTGTGATTTACACACTGTAATCTGTTTTTGACAGTGCTATCTTTCATTGTAAATCAAGTGTTTCTCTCCCCCTTCTTTCT
Organism: Hyperolius riggenbachi; assembly: GCF_040937935.1. NCBI lineage: Eukaryota > Metazoa > Chordata > Amphibia > Anura > Hyperoliidae > Hyperolius > Hyperolius riggenbachi. The sequence continues at coordinate 237,634,930 of NC_090650.1, forward strand.
TTACTGCTTACTTGACAGCTGCAGATCTTTATTCTAATGTCCCAGTATGGCTAGTTAGAATACAGTGCTGTTTTATGCTGGGCATACACGGATCCAATTATACGCCGGATCGAGCCAGCGCATCCCCGCTCGTCCGCGCGGATGGATTCCCGCTAATCCCCACCGGTGCTCCTTATCAGCCGCTCGATTCCCCGCTATTGGCCGCCGGCTGGGATTGAGCGGGGAATCTATCCGACAGGTCGTCGGACCTGTCGGATATTATCAATTGAGCCATCAGCGGCTCGACTGATAAGGAAAGAAACTGCCGTGTATACCCAGCATTCGACAGTGTTTTTGAAAACTGCAATACAGGGGTCCCCCCAACCTTTTCCGGCCCGGGGACCACTTTCTGACCAAATTTTTATTCGGGGGCCGCGGGGGAAGGGGGGTGTTTTGGAGTGTGCGCGTCCTGGTACACGGTGGCTGGCGGGGGGGAGTCATAGCTGGCATAGTTGCCCCAGTATGGCTAGTATAGTTACCCCAGTATGGGTAGGTAGTGCCCCAGTATAGCTAGTAAAGTGCCCAGTATAGCTAGTATAGTGCCCAGTATAGCTAGTACAGTGCCCAGTATAGCTCCAGTATAGCTAGTACAGTGCCCAGTATAGCTAGTATAGCCCCAGTATAGCTAGTACAGTGCCCAGTATAGCTAGTATAGCCCCAGTATAGGTAGTACAGTGCCCAGTATAGCCCCAGTATGGCTAGTATAGCCCCAGTATGGCTAGTATAGCTAGTACAGCGCCCAGTATAGCTAGTATAGCCCCAGTATAGCTAGTACAGTGCCCAGTATAGCCCCAGTATGGCTAGTATAGCCTCAGTATGGCTAGTATAGCCCCAGTATGGCTAGTACAGCCCCAGTATGGCTAGTACAGCGCCCAGTATGGCTAGTACAGCGCCCAGTATGGCAAGTATAGCTAGTATAGCCACAGTATAGCTAGTATAGCTAGTGCAGTGTCCAGTATAGCCCCAGTATGGCTAGTATAGCCCCAGTATGGCTAGTGTAGCCTCAATATGGCTAGTATAGCCCCAGTATGACTAGTATAGCCCCAGTATAGCTAGTACAGCGCCCAGTATAGCTAGTACAGCGCCCAGTATAGCTAGTACAGGGCCCAGTATAGCTAGTGCAGCGCCCAGTATAGCTAGTGCAGTGCCCAGTATAGCTAGTACAGTGCCCAGTATAGCTAGTATAGCCCCAGTATAGCGAGTACAGTGCCCAGTATAGCTAGTATAGCCCCAGTATAGCTAGTACAGTGCCCAGTATAGCTAGTATAGCCCCAGTATAGCTAGTACAGTGCACAGCATAGTTAGTATAGCCCCAGTATGGCTAGTATAGCCCCAGTATGGCTAGTATAGCCCCAGTATGGCTAGTATAGCCCCAGTATAGCTAGTACAGCGCCCAGTATAGCTAGTACAGCGCCCAGTATAGCTAGTACAGGGCCCAGTACAGCTAGTACAGCGCCCAGTACAGCTAGTACAGCGCCCAGTATAGCTCATACAGTGCCCAGTATAGCTAGTACAGTGCCCAGTATGGCTAGTATAGTGCCCAGTATAGTTAGTATAGCCCCAGTATAGCTAGTATAGGGCCCAGTATAGCTAGTATAGGGCCCAGTATAGCTAGTACAGTGCCCAGTATGGCTAGTATAGCCCCAGTATAGCTAGTACAGTGCCCAGTATAGCTAGTACAGTGCCCAGTATAGCTAGTATAGCCCCAAGTATAGCTAGTACAGTGCCCAGTATAGCTAGTATAGCCCCAGTATAGCTAGTACAGTGCCCAGTATAGCTAGTATAGCCCCAGTATAGCTAGTACAGTGCACAGCATGGCTAGTATAGCCCCAGTATGGCTAGTATAGACCCAGTATGGCTAGTATAGCCCCAGTATAGCTAGTACAGTGCCCAGTATAGCTAGTACATCGCCCAGTATAGCTAGTACAGTGCCCAGTATAGCTAGTACAGCGCCCATTATAGCTAGTACAGCGCCCAGTATAGCTAGTACAGCGCCCAGTATAGCTAGTACAGTGCCCAGTATAGCCCCAGTATGGCTAGTATAGCCCCAGTATAGCTAGTATAGCCCCAGTATAGCTAGTATAGCCCCAGTATAGCTAGTATAGCCCCAGTATAGCTAGTACAGGGCCCAGTATAGCTAGTACAGTGGCCAGTATAGCTAGTACAGCGCCCAGTATAGCTAGTACAGCGCCCAGTATAGCTAGTACAGTGCCCAGTATAGCTAGTACAGTGCCCAGTATAGCTAGTACAGTGCCCAGTATAGCTAGTATAGGGCCCAGTATAGCTAGTATAGGGCCCAGTATAGCTAGTACAGTGCCCAGTATAGGTAGTATAGCCCCAAGTATAGCTAGTACAGTGCCCAGTATAGCTAGTATACCCCCAGTATAGCTAGTACAGTGCCCAGTATAGCTAGTATAGCCCCAGTATAGCTAGTACAGTGCACAGCATGGCTAGTATAGCCCCAGTATGGCTAGTATAGCCCCAGTATGGCTAGTATAGCCCCAGTATAGCTAGTACAGTGCCCAGTATAGCTAGTGCAGCGCCCATTATAGCTAGTACAGCGCCCAGTATAGCTAGTACAGCGCCCAGTATAGACAGCGCCCATTATAGCTAGTACAGTGCCCAGTATAGCTAGTACAGTGCCCAGTATAGCCCCAGTATGGCTAGTATAGCCCCAGTATGGCTAGTATAGCCCCAGTATAGCTAGTATAGCCCCAGTATAGCTATTACAGTACAATTACCTTGCCATAGGAAATGTCAGTGTTACTATAGTGAAGGGTGTTTCACAAGAAGCCTGACACACTTTATCATAGTAGCGCTCACTTGATTCCCTTAAAGCTTAATTATCACAAATATCATCTGTTTTAAGAAGTCAAAATGCATTTAGCAAAGCTCACAAAGACATGTCTGTTATAAGTGTCTCTGAAAAATCTAATTATACAATCTGTTTAAGACATTGTCAGATGGCAATCATATTTTTGGATGCAATTTTATTTTAAAACATATGGGTATGTTAAATAAAGACAACAATTGAAGTTTTAATTGGAATGTTGAGCTTTTTCTATAATATCAATACTACTACGGTATAATAATAGACTAGGTATTTAGGATTCAAAAACAAATCCAACTTTATGTTAGTACCTTTATTGCTTAAAAAGGGCTATAAAACTAAACATTTATTATGTATTTATTTTATTTATAAAGCACCAACATATTACGCAGTGCTGGACATTAGTTTAGGTTACAGACAATAGTTAGGGTGACATACAGCAATATGACAATACAGGAATACAAGAAAAACCAGATCACGCAGCACAGTATGAGTACAAGGTAATGCTTAGTCAGTCACTGGATGGAGCATGGAGATTAGGCAAGTTAGGTTCACTCAAATACATAGCATGGGTTCACAGTAATGCAGGTGCATGATCAGGTAGGACACAAAAGGAGGGGGTGTGCGTGTGCATCTGTGTAGAAAGGAACATAACTTTAAGTAAGGCCCACCAAACAAAGATATCCACTTCAAACAGAAGGTTTTTTTTAAATAGTCAAATGCCGACTTGTCATGAAAATGTCATTCTCATCGTTATAGAGTACTTATACACAACAGTTGCTACCATAAATGACCAGGATGACAATTTAATATGTGAATAACAACTGCTGAATAGTATAACTGTTGTGACCTGTTTGGTTTCACAATTGTTTGTCAGGTGTTCTTATTGTGCTAATTAAGCTTGTAATTGTTTTAGATAATTATTAGATTCATTATTGAAAGGACTTGTTATGTAGATTCAGTTTGTTTGGGACTATGAATCATATGGGAATTCCCTGAATTACTTGTTCTTCTTCCTTTAGTAAATGTGTCTCTTGTATTGAGTATATTGAATTGCACATAGTATTGTAATTGTATTAACAGTTGTGTACTTTGTGAGATGAGAAAGGAATTACATTGTTTATTTACCTAACATACTATAGTGAGATAGAAATCTTCTTATGCAGCGTCTGGTAGGAATAAAGAGAGGCCAGATGTCATTTGTGGAATATGGGAGATAGAATGTCAAATCCATGACAACATTTTGGATCTTTGGAAAAAAATCTGCAGTGGCTTCAATCTGCATGCTGTACAAAAAAACTGTATGGTTTTAATAAATTTAGTGGCAATGGTAAAACATAGCGGATCATAGTAGATGGACAAAATAAAGAGATGACGATAGGACTAGATAACTATAAATGTGTAATAAACATTGGAGAACATTTTTAATGAATTTGCATTTCTAGACTTTTTGCTGCCTGGAGCAAACTTGTGAGCATGCTCCCTCCCCTTCCCCCTCCATTTGGAATAATTGATCACACAGCACTCCACAATATAAACTGTGCACGTGCCGGACTGTTACGTTGGCCGGCGTGATGATGCGTAGCGGGCAGTGTGATGACACCACATGTCAAGATCCAGGAAGAGCCGGCCAGACACCCGTCCCGGGTGTCGCCGGTAATGGGAACCTCTGGAGGGACACAAAGAGGAGCCAGGAGGACGCTGGGGGACCTTGCAGCCTACGGTGGGATGAAGGAAGCCCCAGGCAAGCGAAATGTTTTATTCTATGTACTGCTAAGGGTCCTTTTAATATACTGTTCGCCATCCCCTTCTTGCACCTCTGACACTGTGGTTGTCCTTGGCAGGTTTTTGTGTGCCCTATCATTTGTTATGTATAGAGTGCTTGGGGGGGGGGGGGGCAATGCAAAACTTGCACCGGGGCCCATAGCTTCTTAGCTATGCCATTGGCAGATTACAATGCATACTGTGAGTGACAGCTACATGAGAAGAATACAACGTATAGTGCATTTACATCTTATATGGATTTGCACATATTAATTTTAGATTTTCCAGGTTGCTTGCCAATTGCCATAGTGTCCCTTTAAAGGAAATCTGTCTTAGGAACATTTTTTATTATTATTATTTTTTATTTTTAACCACACACATAGTTACGTAGTTATTTGGGTTGAAAAAAGACATACGTCCATCGAGTTCAACCAGAAAACCACACATATTTGTAACTACTCTGCAAATAATTGGGTTGAGTCTGTGTACTTAACCTCCTTGCCGGTTTTCCCGACCTGAGCTCGGGGTAGAAAAAATAAGCTATTAGCGGTGATCCCGAGCTCAGGTCGGGGTAGGCATTGCAAAACTTTACTTGTAGTTGTGGAGTCCCGCGCGCGATCTCGCTGCTCAGCGGGACTCCAGCCTCTCTCCCCGGCAGTGTGGGGTCTTTCCCTGGCCGCCGGGATCCCCCATGTCCCCGCTATTCTTCCGGGGACCCGGCAGCCAGTTGGAGCAGCGGAGGCGTGGTGGTGGCAGCAGAGCGGTGGTGGCAGCGTGACGTCATTGGGGGCGGGGCTAATATTGAAAACGAACTTCTCTATATTAGAGAAATATAGAGAAGTTCCTTTATATGTATATTAGTGCCATCTTGTGGGCAAAGAGAAAACTGCAGCACAGGAGCCCAGGAAGGTACATTTTATTTTTATTTTGCTGCAGATCTCCCTGCCAGAATGATTTTTTTCAGGTTTTAGGGTCTGAAAGAGTGGAAAAAATTGCACTGCTTTTAGACCCTAAAATCTGGAAAGAATCAGACTGCCAAGGAGGTTAAGGAGGTCTCCTTGATGGTCCAAGAAACATAAGAAGAAGAAATGTGGTAAGTGCATTGCATCTGTGTTATTGTGTTGTCTTTTTTTTAGACATTGTTCTTGTATTGTGTATATTGAACTCTGTCTGGCAGTACAATTGTTTTGTCAGTGTTGTACTTTGGGGAATGTGAAAGGCAAGGAGGCATGATTTTTGCAACATTCCTTCCAGTGACTAAGCAGCATTATTTGTCATATTTTCCAAAAGAGAAACTGTATTTCCCTTTGCAGGTAAGTCAAATCTACATTTAACTTTTCTGTGTTGCTTAGGAACATAGGAAGAAATAAGTAATGTGTGAGATGGATTTTGCATTACGGAACAGGGTCCCACCAGCATGTCTTAGCTTGAGCACCAAAAAAGGTCAGACATAGCCATGGCTTAACCTCCTTGGCGGTAACCCCGTGTGTGACACGGGGTAAGCCGCCGGAGGGTGCCGCTCAGGCCCTGCTGGGCCGATTTACATAATTTTTTTTTCAAACACGCAGCTAGCACTTTGCTAGCTGCGTGCTTGGTCTGATCGACGCTCCCCGCCGCCGATGTGCCGCTACCCGCCACAGAAACAGCCCCACCCCCCGCATAACCCTTGCGCAGCCTGGCCAATCGCCGCCAGGCTGCGCTATGGGGTGGATCGGGGCTCCCTGTGACGTCACGACGTCCGTGACGTCGATGACGTCACTCCATTCGTCGCCATGGTGACGGGGAAGCCCTCAAGGAAATCCCGTTCAGAACGGGATTTCCTTATGGGCAAGCGGCACCGGCGGTGATCAGAGGTGACAGGCGGATGCCGCGGGGAGGGGGGAAGCATGTAGCTAGCGCTAGGCTAGCTACATGCTAAAAAAAAAAGGCGAAAAAAACCCTCCCGCGGCTGCGCAGCCGTGGGAATTATACCGCCAGGGGGGTTAAACTCTCAAACTGTTGCACAGAAGACAAGGCTTTTCAAATTAAATGTGTACCTGAACTTTGGAGCTCCATTGCATATCTCACTAATATTATAAATGTGAAAGTTTGGATGTTTATTACTGTTCACGCAACAATGGCTAAACAGATTTGAATGAAATGTGGCACACACATAGTACATTACCTGGAATACCATATAGGATACTTTTTTATCCCCATAACCAAAAAGTGGGCAGAGATAACTACAAAGTAGGGGGAGCCTGCAAAAGCCAATCAAAATTCACGTATTGATTTTCGAGGGGAATATTTAATTGCTGTCATTCTTGCACTGTTAATGGCACAAGACTTTAAACCTGGCACAGTTGGTCATTGGGTGACTGAGTTTCAAATTCAGAAAAGGGGTGGGGCCACAAACAGCCAATCAGGTTTGTTTCACTTCAATGCAAATTATTGATGCCAAAGACTGCAAAGCTCACAAACTTGGTCATCGAGTAATTGAGTAATTGTGTGTTAGGGTTAGAAAAAGTGGGAGCAGTCAACACCAGCAAAATACATACCCAGGCAGCGGGCAACACCAGGTTATCAATGGGTGGAGACAAATACAAATTTCGCTGATAAAATGTAAACTGCAGCCATTCTTACACTGTTAACGGTAGGGTTCTCAAACATTGCACAGTTGGTCACAGGGTGACTGGGATTAATATTCTGAAAAGTGGGTGGAGCCTACAAAAACAATCAAAATTCACTTATTGATTTTCAAGAGGAATATTTAATTGCTGCCATTCTTGGACTGCTAATGGCACAAGCCACAAACCTGGTACAGTTGGTCATTGGGTGACTGGGGTTCAAATTCAGAAAAGGAGGTGGAGCCATAGCCAATCAGATTTGTTTAATTTCAATGCAAATTATTGATGCCAAAGACCACAAAGCTCACAAACTAGGCCATTGAGTAATTGTGTGTTAGGGTTAGAAAAAGTGGGTGGAGCCAACACCAGCCAAATACATACCCAGGCAAAGCCGGGCCATTAGCTATTATAAACTATATCAAAGCTATATTCACCAACATGGATCAACAAATACCTTTTATTTGCACCACATTACTTAAAGCGGAATATAACCCTGCATTTCAACTTTGCTCTAAAACATTATTTACAGTATATTATATGCAACCAGCATTTTTTTTTACTAGACCAGCATTGGAAGGGTTACACAGGGCTTTAAAGTCCCTAGAGATTCCTGCAGACGCATCCGAACTTCAGTTAGATACTTTTTGTTTACAAATATGTATCTTTTAAGTGTTTATTGTGACTCATCTCTCTCACTGAGAAGGAGCTTGGAGGACAGCCAAAGAGTGTGTAACTGTTTATCAATAGATACATCTAACTAAATAGAATGTAACTATCTGAACGTCTGCACGGAACTTAAAACCTCTGTGTTTAACCCTTCCAATGCTGGTCTAGTAAAAAAAAAATGCTTTTTGCATATAATATGCTGTAAATAATGTTTTAGAGCAAAGTTGAAATGCAGGGTTATATTCCGCTTTAATGACTAAACTTGACTATATTATGACCTTCTTATGCCAAAACAAATGTTAGGCAAAGTAGAAAACAAAGATAAATATAGTTGTCAAATATTATTCAGGAATATCAGCTCTAGACATAAGGCAACTTCTAAAATTTCCAGAAAGAATTTTGTCAGCCTCAGAGATAGCATGTACGGTAGCTTTAGCCAGTAGAGTAAGATCAAACTGTTAAATAGTAAAACAATGGAGATCTTGGCAAAAATTACTTCAGTTAGATTTTAGGTCTGGTTTCCTTTAATGAGTACATGGCGTCTCGGTACCAGGCAGTTCAGCACAGGGCGAGCCGAACGACGGCTCTCCCTGCTGCTGCTAAACTCCAGAGTGGCGTTAAATACTATTCCCTTTCTGAGTTGTGGCAACGTGGAGGGAGATATAATTGATGTAATCACAAAGAATTCAGTAGCAAAATATGTTGTTTTATCATTCAATCCACACTAGTCCTCTCTAACATCATTAGTTTTTCTTCATTTTAACATTTGAAAATAAGAACTATATCAGTTTAATTGATGGGTGTGAGGGATCGCTCCTCTCGGCCACGGTATGGTCTGAGGTGGAGACAGAGGTAGAGTCAACTGACAATTGGGCAGGGGTTTATGAAATACATAATAGCATGTGGATGCTGACCCTGCCTGGGTTTGAACCCTGGACTCTCACATCAGAGGCAGTGCTCTTGCCATTGTGCTATAGCTGAGAGACTGTCAGGATGTTTTGCTGGTTAGTATTGGTTACCAGTTGACATGTATTGCCACCCATGTCAGCTAATCTCTCTCTCAGCTGATATTTAAACTAGATTAATGCCTGCATGTGATTGGCTGTTTTGCAGGGTCGGACTGGGACACTAAGGACCCACCAAGGAAGTTCCAGCCTGGGGCCTAGCCTCTCTCGAGTAGTTACATGCCTCATGATAATTCATCAAGTAGTCAAATGGCAGCAGATTTTCCGACAAAATGCAATCAGATTGGTGGCAGATATCCCCCCACAAAATGCAATAAGATTGGTGGCAGATTTCCCCACAAAATGCAATAAGATTTGCGGCAGATACCCCCACAAAATGCAATCAGTTTGGCGGCAGATACCCCCACAAAATGCAATCAGGTTGGCGGCAGATACCCCCACAAAATGCAATCAGGTTGGCGGCAGATACCCCCACAAAATGCAATCAAGTTGGAGGCAGATACCAGATACCCCCACAAAATGCAATCAGGTTGGCGACAGATACCCCTGTAAAATGCAATCAGGTTGGCGACAGATACCCCTGTAAAATGCAATCAGGTTGGCGGCAGATACCCCCACAAAATGCAATCAGGTTGGCGGCAGATACCCCCACAAAATGCACTCAGGTTGGCGGCAGATACCCCTACAAAATGCAATCAAGTTGGAGGCAGATACCAGATACCCCCACAAAATGCAATCAGGTTGGCGACAGATACCCCTGTAAAATGCAATCAGGTTGGCGACAGATACCCCTGTAAAATGCAATCAGGTTGGCGGCAGATACCCTTACAAAATGCAATCAGGTTGGTGGCAGATACCCCCACAAAATGCAATCAGGTTGGCGGCAGATACCCCCACAAAATGCAATCAGGTTGGCGGCAGATACCCCCACAAAATGCAATCAGGTTGGCGGCAGATACCCCCACAAAATGCAAGTTCCCCCAGCTTGGAAGGGGGGGCAGCGGGCACAGATCGGCGGGGAAGCCTCCCTCCCCTCACCTAGGGCCCCCCAGTTAGGTAGGCAGCCGCAGGTCTCAGCCCCCCGTGCTGGAAGGGGGGCAGCGGGCACAGAGCGGTGGGGAGGAGGGGAAGTCTCCCCCCCTCCCTCACCTAGGGCCCCCCCCTTCCACGCTCTCCCCTGTCCAAAATAGCAGCCAGCAGCGGCAGCGAGCACAGGAATCACTTACCATCCGAGAGTCAGATCGATAGCTCTGCATGCCCCTGCTGGTCTGGCCTCCTGCACTGCACTGTCCAATCACGCTCTCACAGGAAGTACTGCAAGAACGTGATTGGACAGTCAGTGCAGAAGCCCAGACCAGCGACATGCAGAGCTATCGATCTGACTCTCGGTCGGTAAGCTATTCCCCGATGCTGCTGCTGGTTGGCTGCAATTTCGGAGGGAGGGGGAGCGCGGAAGGGGGGCCCCTAGGTGAGGGAGGGGGGGAGGCTTCCCCCCTCCTCACCGCTCTGTGCCCACTTTCCCCCCTTCCTGCGCTTAGCCCCCCTCCTCTTCAGCATTGGGGCCCCCATGAGGCTTAGTACGAGCCTGCTGTTGTGTGCATCTGGCCGGCCACTGATTGGTTACTGAGTGCACTTTGACTTTGCCTGTGTTAGTGTATGCTTCTGCTTACTGCTGGGTGCTCTTTGAAAACTTGTGGATTGCTTTTATGGGCTTTTACTTACTGCTTGTTAATGGATTCTGCCTGTTTGCTGCCTGAACTGATCAATTGCTTGTTACTGGACTCTGTCTGTTTGCTGCATGCCCTGACCATTGGATTGCCTGACCTTGATCTCTGCCTAGCCCTTCTGTATCATGACATTTATATAGTACTCATGTGTTCTGGACTTTATCTCATCCTGCCCTGGAATCTGCATACCCATAAGCACATCATTATAGGACTAACAACCTCCTGGTCTAGTCTCCTGGTCCTGGAACCTGCATACCAATAAGCTATTGTTTCTGGACTTCCATGCTATCAACATCTCCTGTTACATTCTGGATTGCTGTTGCCACTAATGCTGGGCATACACGGTATGTTTATTCCCGCTAAATCGAGCCGCTGGCACGATTCTGGCGTATCCACCGCTCGTCCCAGCGGGCACCTGGATTGATTCCTGCTCGTCCCCATGGGCGCTTCTTATCTTCTGCTCGTTTTCTTCTATTGTCCTGCCCGCGGTATCGAGTGGGGAATTGATCCGGCAGGTGATCGGGAACGTCGGATTTTATCACCGGCCCCCATCAGCGGCTCGATTCAGCAGGAATAAATGTGCCGTGTATTCCCAGCATAAGATTCAGGTGACTATTACCAGTTCTACTCATATACTATCTGTGTCTTGTTACCTGTCTTGCAGAGGATTGCTGGTATATAGTGGTGCTCAAATACCCCTTTTCAAAATTCGAGTTAGGTCGAATTCGAATAGTAAATTATTCGAGATCAGTCGAATATTCGAGTCGAATAATTTTTACTATTCGATTCGACCTCGGAATTCGAGCTCACTATTCGAGTCGGTATTCGAGCTCATTATTCGAGCTGACTATTCGAAATGGCCTTAAATAGCTTCCAACACTTGTTTTGAGGGTGAATGATGCAAGAAACCTCTTTTTTTCCAAGTAACAACAGCAAGTGATTATGTGGGGATGTTCCTTTAAAAAAAAAAAGTTGAAAAGAGAAGTTGTGTCCAGAAATTTGTTCAGTACTGTATATACTTCTTCTTCTTCTTCTTTATCTTCTATATCTTCTTCTTCTTCTTCTATATCTTCTTCTTCTATATCTTCTTCTATATCTTCTTCTTTTATATTGTCTTCTTCTTCTTCATCTTCTTCATCTTCTTCATCATCATCTTCTTCTTCTTCATCTTCTTTTTCTTCATCTTCTTCATCTTCTTCTTCATCTTCTTCTTCATCTTCTTCATCTTCTTCTTCATCTTCTTCATCTTCTTCATCTTCTTCTTCTTCTTCTTCTTCTACATCTACTTCATCTTCAACTTCTTCATCTTCTTCTTCTTCTTCATCTTCTTCATCATCTTCATCTTCTTCATCTTCTTCATCTTCTTCATCTTCTTCTTCTTCATCATCTTCATCTTCTTCTTCATCTTCTTCTTCTTCATCATCTTCATCTTCTTCTTCTTCATCTTCTTCATCTTCTTCATCTTCATCTTCTTCATCTTCTTCTTCTTCTTCTTCATCTTCTTCATCTTCTTCTTCTTCTTCATCATCTTCTTCTTCTTCATCTTCTTCATCTTCATCTTCTTCATCTTCTTCATCTTCTTCTTCTTCATCATCTTCTTCTTCATCTTCTTCTTCTTCGTCATCTTCATCTTCTTCTTCTTCATCTTCTTCTTCTTCATCATCTTCATCTTCTTCTTCTTCATCTTCTTCATCTTCTTCTATATCGTCTTCTTCTTCACTTATTTCTCTTTTTTCAAATTTTTTTTTTACAGAAATGCAGCTATTTTTGAGCGTAACAAACAGCTGGTGGCGCACGCATGTTGGAAGCGCCATTGTATGTGCTCCCTGGCAGTGGAAACACACAGACAGCAGGAGGTAAATTCAGCAGCAGGAGGAGGAGGATGAGTGTGTGGCAGCAGGCAGTCAATGAGGCAGGCAGCGTGACATAATAGCCCTGGTACCTAGCGGTGATACCAGGGCTGTAAATAAACACAGCAGGCAGGAGGTCCCAGACAGCGGTCGTGCAGCCCACATTGTGTCCAATACACAACTGGGACAACACAGTTTTCAACCCGGGCACCTCAGAAAAATTAAACCTTTTTTTTTTTTTTATGGTTTTGTAGTTTTGGTTTTACAACCAATTACACAGATATAGCTATTTTTTGACGTAATAGCTGGTGGCAGAGTGGCAGCAGAAGGTAAATCTGTGTACCCTGGCGTTGGGAAACACAGACAGACAGACAGCAGCAGCAGCAGCAGGAGGAATGGAGGAGTAATGTGAGCAGCTATTGTTTGACGTAATAACTGGTGGCAGAGTGGCAGCAGAAGGTAAATCTGTGTACCCTGGCGTTGGGAAACACAGACAGACAGCAGCATCAGCAGGAGGAATGGAGGAGTAGTGTGAGTGTGGCAGCAGGCAGGCAGCGTGACATAATAGCCCTGGTACCTAGCGGTGATACCAGGGCTGTAAATAAACACAGCAGGCAGGAGGTCCCAGACAGCGGTCGTGCAGCCCACATTGTGTCCAATACACAACTGGGACAACACAGTTTTCAACCCGGGCACCTCAGAAAAATTAAACCTTTTTTTTTTTTTTTATGGTTTTTTGGTTTTGTTTGTAAAACAAATTACACAGATATATAGCTATTGTTTGACGTAATAGCTGGTGGCAGAGTGGCAGCAGAAGGTAAATCTGTGTACCCTGGCAGTGGGAAACACAGACAGACAGCAGAAGGGCAGTACACAGCAGCCCACTGTAGGTGTAAAATGTGTGGCTGCAGGCGACGTAATAGTCAAAGTGAACCAGGCTGGCTTAGTGAGCAGGAGCCAGGAGGTGGTAAAGGGTGGTAAGGCACATTAACGATGGTTCTTAGCCAGTTCATGTCCCCCTCTCGCCGACAACAGGGGCCAGGAACTCGCCTTCCACCCACGCCTGGTTCATCTTGAGAAACGTCAGTCTGTCCACAGACTTGTGAGACAGACGTGAGCGTTTCTCGGTGACCACACCACCAGCTGCACTGAAGCAGCGCTCGGACAGCACGCTGGAAGGGGGGCAGGACAGCACTTCCAGGGCGTACTGCGCCAGCTCGCTCCAGATCTCCAGGCGCTTGACCCAATACTCCATGGGATCAACAGGGGCATCGCTGTCAAGCCCGCTGTAGGACCCCATGTAGTCAGCCACCATGCGGGTCAGGCGCTGGCTGTGACCGGTGGAGGATGCTGCTGCATGCACCTCCTCTCTAGTCACTGCTGCCGGAGCCTCTACAGTCCTGTAGAGCTCGTGGCTGAGAGACAGCAGGTCTGTGGGGCGCTTGCTGCTGGATGCAGGCACCTGCTGCTGCCTCTGTGCTGGCTGCTGGACAGTGGGGGTGGAAGGCTGGGGGAAGGCTTCCTCCAAGCGCTCAACAAGGGCCTGCTGCAAGCTCCTTATTTGTTGCGCTGGGTCTCCTCCTGCAGGCGGCAGGAACTGGCTCAACTTCCCCTTGAGGCGTGGGTCCAACATCATGCTGATCCAGATGTCCTCCCTCTGCTTCATCTGGATCACCCTGGGGTCTCTGCGCAGGCACGTCAGCATGTGCGCTGCCATTGGGAAGAGGCGGGCCACGTCTGCTGGCACATCGACGGCAGTGCTGCTGTCCTCATCCTCCTCCTCTGCCTCGTCAGCCTCATCCTCTCTCCACCCCCGCACCAACTCAGCTGCACTGTGCTGCTCCCCCTCATCAGCAGCAAGGTCAGGGACCTCCACCAAGTCCTCCTCCTCCTCCCCCTCAGAGGTGGACTGTGCAGCTGCTTGCCGCTCCTGCTGGTCCAAGGCTGCCGCTCCCTGTTCCAGCAAAGCATCGAGGGCCCTGTTCAGCAGACAAACCAGGGGCACCCACTCGCAGACCATAGCATGGTCCCTGCTCACCATGTTAGTGGCCTGCAGAAAGGGAGCCAGCACTAAGCACACCTGCTGCATGTGCCTCCAGTCATCATCGGGGACGATGGACGGGATGTTGCTGGTCTTGTCCCTTCTCTGAGCGGCGGAAACAGTGGCCAGGGCAAGGTACTGTTTGACAGCGCGCTTCTGTTCAACCAGACGCTCCAACATCGCCAGGGTGGAGTTCCAGCGAGTCGGAACGTCAAGAATCAGCCGATGGCGTGGCAGATCCAGCTCCTTTTGCACGTCTTCCAGGCTCGCACAGGCTGCAGCCGAGCGCCGGAAGTGACGCACAACGTTCCTTGCCGTTTCCAGCAGTTCGCCCATCCCCTGGTAGGTGCGCAAGAACTTCTGCACCACCAGGTTCAGCACGTGGGCAAGACAGGGGATGTGGGTCAGGTTTCCCCTGTCTATTGCGGCAACCAGATTGGCCCCATTGTCGGCCACCACCTCTCCGACTCTGAGGCCTCTGGGGGTCAGCCAAATCCTCTCCTGCTCCTGGAGTTTGGCCAACACATGGGTTGCCGTCAGCTTGGTCTTCCCAAGGCTGACCAAGTGCAGCAGCGCTTGGCAGTGGCGGGCCTTCACGCTGCTGCTGAGGCGGGGGGTTTGGCCAGGTGTGCCGGAGGATGGCAGAGGATCGGAGGAACCTGCTGCAGTTCCCCTGACCCTGCGGGGTGGCACCACCCACTGTGTTGCTGCTGCTGCTGTGCCCGCTGCTGCTCTCCCATCCTCACCCCCTTCCACCAAGCTGACCCAGTGGACAGTGAAGGACAGGTAGCGGCCTGTCCCGAAGCGGCTGCTCCAGGAGTCCATGGTGACGTGGACCCTTTCACCAACCGCGTGCTCCAGCCCTCGCTCCACATTGGCCATCACAAAGCGGTGCAGTGCAGGAATGGCCTTGCGGGAGAAAAAGTGTCTGCTGGGGAGCTGCCAGTCTGGGGCTGCGCAAGCAAGCAGCGCACGAATGTCGCTCCCCTCCTGCACGAGCGTGTACGGCAGGAGTTGGGAGCACATGGCCCGTGCCAGCAAGCCGTTCAGCTGCCGCACGCGACGGCTGCTGGGAGGCAGAGCCCTAACCACCCCCTGGAAGGACTCGCTCAAAAGGCTCTGGCGTGGCCTTTTGCTGGCACGGGAATCAGCAGACACAGCGGAGGAGGCCACTGAGGACTGGCTGCCAGAACAGGCCTCAGTGTCGGCGGCAGGAGTTGCAGAGGGGGGAGGAGCAGTGCGTTTCCACACTCCTGCTGGTGCTGCTGGAGGAGCAGGAGGGCGGGTGGCTGCTGTTGCTGCTGCTGCTGAAGGCTGTGCAGTGATGGGTGTGGTGCCACTGCCAGCACCAGATGCCTTCAGCCTCTGGAACTCCTGATGCTGGTGGAAATGTTTCGCAGCAAGGTGGTTGATGAGCGAGCTGGTGCAGAACTTTAAGGGGTCTGCACCTCTGCTCAACTTCCGCTGACAGTGGTTGCAAGTGGCGTACTTGCTGTACACTGTGGGCATGGTGAAAAAGCGCCAGATTGGTGACAGAAACATCCCCCTACGGCATGGAAGCGCTGCTGCCTGTCTCCCTGTGGTGGTTTGGGGGGGGCTTGGGGGGCTTGGGTGCGGCTGGTGGTGGTACTGGCAGATGCTGCTGCTGCTGCTGCTGCTGAGCCTGAGACACCAGCAGGCTGTGGGACCTGCCTACTGCTGCTGCCAATGCTTGCAATGATGCGCCTCCTTGCAAGGCCCACAAGAGCATCCTCCTCCTCCTCCTCAGAGCTGCTGAGGACGACATCCCCTGGAGGTGGTGGCACCCAGTCTCTGTCTGTCACCGGGTCCTCAACATCCTCCCCCTCCTGAAACATGTCCTGCTGGGATGAGGACCCCCCAAACTCCTCTCCTGATGCATGGATGGGCTGCTTGACTGTCGCCACAGTCTTGCTGTCCAATCCCTCATCCCCCAAAGTGCCCATCAGCATCTCCTCCTCAAGATCGCCAACAACAGCAGACAATTTACTCATGATGCCTGGGGTCAAAAGACTGCTGAATGACAGGTCGGCGAGTGACGGTGAACTGGCCTCCTCCCCAGACCCTGCTGGGCGGCTGCTGCGAACAGGGGTGGTGGTGGTGGTGGTGAGGGTGGAGGCCTCAGATGCAGAGCTGATGGCGGGCTGCTCATCCTCCGTCATGAGTTGCACCACAGTGTCTGCATGCTTTTCCTCAATGGGACGTTTCCGACCCGGCTGGAGGAAAATCGGAGCAGGTGCTACACGCTGCTGCTGCTGTGTCTCTGCAGCGTGAGTTGCAGATGCTCCTGCTGGGCGGCGCCCAAGGCGTCCACGGCCAGTGGCTATGGGAGGAATGTTAGCCACTGACGCTGCTGCTGCTGCTGCGGAACTGTGCATGGTGGCGCGCCCGCGGCTTGCCACAATGCTGCTCCCTCTCCTCCTGATTCCCTTGCTGCCCTTCCCCTTGCCCAAACCGCGCTGGCTGCCACTTCCAGACATCTTCGATGTTTTGGGCGTATAGACAAAAGTTTTTTAAAAGGGCGGGTGAAAAGTGGGGTACTTTAATGGAGTGGGTTGGTGGGTGAGGTGACTGAGTGAGTGTCCCTAGTACAGTAAGTAAGTAGTAACAGTCAGGAAGTACAACTAGCAGTTACAACTTACAATAATCAGTAGTAATCACAAGTAAATTTAGTGTGTGTACACTACAGACAGTGAGTGCACGCACGCGCAAACACGCGCAGGAGCTAGCCTATGAACAGTGACTGAGTGAGTGTCCCTAGTACAGTAAGTAAGTAAGTAGTAACAGTCAGTAAGTACAACTAACTAATTACAATAATCAATCAGTTATCAGAAGGAAATAGAGTGTGTGTAGTGTGTACACAGACAGTGAGTGCACACACGCAGGAGCTAGTAGCCTATGAACAGTGACTGAGTGTCCTAGACTCCTAGTACAGTAAGTAGTAACAGTAAGTACAACTAACTAATTACAATAATCAATCAGTTATCAGAAGGAAATAGAGTGTGTGTAGTGTGTACACAGACAGTGAGTGCACACACGCAGGAGCTAGTAGCCTATGAACAGTGACTGAGTGTCCTAGACTCCTAGTACAGTAAGTAGTAACAGTAAGTACAACTAACTAATTACAATAATCAATCAGTTATCAGAAGGAAATAGAGTGTGTGTAGTGTGTACACAGACAGTGAGTGCACACACGCAGGAGCTAGTAGCCTATGAACAGTGACTGAGTGTCCTAGACTCCTAGTACAGTAAGTAGTAACAGTAAGTACAACTAACTAATTACAATAATCAATCAGTTATCAGAAGGAAATAGAGTGTGTGTAGTGTGTACACAGACAGTGAGTGCACACACGCAGGAGCTAGTAGCCTATGAACAGTGACTGAGTGTCCTAGACTCCTAGTACAGTAAGTAGTAACAGTAAGTACAACTAACTAATTACAATAATCAATCAGTTATCAGAACTTGGAAATAGAGTGTGTGTAGTGTGTACACAGACAGTGAGTGCACACACGCAGGAGCAGCTAGTAGCCTATGAACAGTGACAGTGAGTGTCCTAGTACAGTTACAGTATATAACTACAATACTAATACAATCAGTAGTAAAGGACAGCAGAAATACTGGTATAGATGAGAGAAATAAACAGAGGACAGGAGGACAGCTGCCCACACAGGCAGGCCCTGAGGCCTAAAGCTGTAAGCCTGCAGCAGCTGGCCTGTCTCTATGTAACACAAAAGCTACTAACTAAAATACAATGTCTAACTAACTAACAACAATATAGGTGTGTATAGGAGGTGTATGTGAGCAAAAACGCTAGGTAAATGACCACAATAAAGCTCTTGCTAAGCCAAAGCACAAAGGAGCAACTCTCTCTCTATGCAAGTCTCAGGCAAGGACGGAGAAACGTAACATGGCGGCCGCTATTTATAGGGTAGGGGCTGGCCAGGGTCCCCCTCTGTGATTGGCTGCCGTCAGAGGGCCTGGGAGCCCTCTGATTGGCTCTAAGGACATCAATCTGGGCTATGACGCTATTCGAGCTCGGTACCGAGCTCGAATAGCGCCGTTTGCTCGAATAGCTCGAATAGTGAATGGGCTATTCGAGTGTACGCGAATAGCCCATTCGAATAGCTGCAGCTATTCGGAGCTCGAATACCGAGCTCGAATAGCTGAAAAAGAGCTCGAATATTCGAGCTACTCGAATATTCGAGCTCTGCTGAGCACCACTGCTGGTATATATTCAGGTCTCACATTGTATGCAAAATCTACTTACAAAGAGTCAGTGTGTGTGGTTAGGTCACTCTTTGGAAGTGTTAGCTAGTCGGCTGCATTTGCATACAGTGTGTACCTGAATCCTATATCAGTGAATCCTGGCAATGGGAATAAAGTTTAGAATCAGTGAGTCCTGGCAATGGGAATAAAGTTTAGAATCAGTTAAACACAGTTTTTAGTAGAAATGTGCATATAGCAACACAGATCTGTACATCATTTCTGAAAGAGGGACAAGAGGGAGCTATGGACTAATGTTAGCAATGTCCTTTATTCATAGGAAAAACAGATAACCTTTTGGTTCAGAATAACAGTGTGATCTGCAGTTACGCTGCTTCAAGTCTCTGGGTCCTGAGGCAAACTTAGGGCCTGAGTTCTCATCACCTATGCAAGTATGAATCTGAAGTCTTAGAAAATGTAATAGTGTTTTCCAAACCAGCAATACAGTGCTGTTTCCTTCAGCTGTTTTAGTATTTATTACTTTTGTTTTTGCTAACTATATCCAAAATCACTTATCTAACCTTCAGTTTTCCTTCCTGACCTTAACCTCACCTTAATGCAAAAATATAAATAAATAACATGCATACTAATCATCGCTTATTATACTAATGTCCTTCAGGCTGTTAGACAGAAAATAAGCATATAGGCCATAAGCCTAAGAACATTATTTATTTATTCAAGTATTTATATAACATATTATGCAGCGCTGTACATAGTTTATTGTCTTGTCTCTAACTGTCCCTCAGAGGGGCTCACAATCTAGTCCCTACCATAGTCATATGTCTATGTATGTATCATAGTCTAGGGCCAATTTTAGGGGGAAGCCAATTAACTTAACTGTATGTTTTTGGGATGTGGGAGGAAACCAGAGTGCCCGGAGGAAACCCATACAGACACGGGGAGAACATACAAACTCCTTGCAGATGTTGACCTGGCTGGGATTCGAACTGGGGACCAAGCGCTGCAAGGCAAGAGCACTAACCACTAACCACGATGCCACCGTGCTGCCCCAATTTATGCCTTCTTCCTCTAAGTTAGCCTATAGCTTTTTATTCCTCCAGGGCTAGGGTACTTGGATCATGAACTGCTTCACATTTAAATCGGTAGTATACACATTGTACAATTTACTTGTAAAAGGCTTGAAGATGTGATAGAAGCATGTGTATTGCACAAGTCCAGCTGTTTACATAGGTACTAAAAATGGTGACAGGAAATTTGGGCATTGTGCCACAGAAGTGTGGGTGTCCCCAAGGCACCCATATTAATATTGGAAATCAAGGGACATTTGGATGCCCATGGCACCCGGTAAAATAGCCTGTCCGGTATGCATTGCAAACTACAGCTTTTTTTCGTTGTACAGCAGTGATGATGACACATAGTTATTGGCAGGTTTGGTGTGTGTGTGAGCGTTTAGACATCGGTGGGGGGTAGGATATGTTTAGGCATCAGTAAAAGGATTGGTTAGGGTTAGGCATTGGTAGGGGAATCAGTTAGGGTTAGGCATCAGTGTGTGTGTATGTGTGTGTGTGGGGGGGGGGGGTCTGTTAGGGTTAGGCATTGGTGGAGGAATCAGTAAAGGTTAAAGTGGCCACACAGCATACATTTTTTACATATCTGTTCAATTCAAGAATTGCAATCAATTTTTCTGACTGATTGTAATATTTCATATGACCAATGTACTACACACACGTTCAATATTTTCCCTAATTGTGATACAAATGACTGGAAACTCTGAGAAAATTGCAAAAGTGTGTATATTAATAAATTGACCATCTAACACACACCATACAATCTTTAGAACATTTTAAGAAAAATTTCCAGCATTCCGGATCAATAAAAAATCGGAAAAAAAAACACCAAATCTGATCAGATTTTTCAGTTGAATGAAAAAAAGCTTTAGATTTTTTTGGGCAGATCCAATTATATTTACAGGGTTCCTGTGAGATAGTGTCAGGTTTAACAACAGTAAATTGGAATCACCACTGCCCAATAGCAAAATATTGGTTAATTACCGATATTCTACTTGCGGCTGTTTCCAGCGCCCACATTTCTGCAGTTCCTGTTTTGAATGTATGCCTAAAAATCTAAAGTGAGAGATCCTGATAGAGTTATGCCACTCTCAACACTGCATGGGAAAGAAGAGGATGAATTCAAATGTAGGAAAACTCATCTGCCACAAATGAGGCTGCAGAAATAATCAAACCTTTTCTATATTTGATCGGAAGCAGTAAAAGTGTTTCTCTGCCGATGTGCTTCCAACCAGACACAAAGTGACCCCTCTGCTACTTTGTAGTGGATGAGGCCTGGGAACTGGCTGCATCTTAGTATTGTCAGCAGAACTATTGTATGACCAGCTAAACAATCACTGTACACCTGGAGAGCATCCTTTGCCCTGACTGAAAGCAAGCCCTCATGATAAAAGGCAGGTGTCTCCTTTCAGAGCTCACAGCACTGCAGGCAACCCTGGTGTAGGAAAAATGTGTATGGTACAGGCAGCAATGAGTGCAAGCAGACTAAATAATAAGTGGACCCTGATAGGTGTAGTGCAGGAGGAGACAAGGGATCAGCAAGGGGAAAATAGTTAAAGACTGTTTGCAAGAAATATGATTATCAAATTATAAGGCTTTATATGGCGTTCACCCAGAAATACTATGCTGATCAGGAGTTCTAGCTTTCCTCTGACTTTCCTGGGGACTGGAGTGTTAAGGGAAGTACAGTTCTGTAAAGATGCCAAACTACCAATTTGCCAATCGACCATCCGTTTCAATAATCATTATGATATTGGATGAAAATCGGTGCCATCAAAAGCATGCCAACTCAACAAGGTGACCAATTTCGGGCACAAAATGGTTGCATGTATCGATCAGACATGCTACAAGATGTGTGGTCGACATGCTTGATCCAGTGCACAGCGGTAGCGGCGTGTGATGATCGGAAATGACGAATGTGGCGGAAACCCCTGGCCACTGCCACTCCACTTGCGGGTTCTTCTGGTTCTTACCCCACGTGGTTGGCAGTGCAACCATGTGGTGCCATGGTTGCTCTGTACTAATGCGGGGGCATGTGGAGTACATTTACATGGGGAGGGGGGCAGCGAGGCGACAAGGCGGCATCGCAAGGATGATTAATGTAAAATGCTCAAATCAGTTGTGAATCGGTCTGTGTTTATGGAGGCCAACAGATCTCTCTCCGATCAGATTTAATCTGAGAGAAAAATGTCTAGTAGTCGATCAGCTGCCAAAATTATTAGATTTATAGCCACATTTAGGGAAATATAACCCAAAGTAGACACCGAGAACAATAACAATAACAATAAGAGTTGTTTATAATCTATACTCCTGCACAAAGCCACACATAATTAACATATCATGGGATAATACCAGCATATAGAAGCAAATTAATTTTGTTTTTTTTCATGTCACAAAAAGGATTATGCACTTTTTTTTGTTTGTTTTTTTGCTTCAGTTGCAGAGCATATTTTACGTTTTCAAGCAAATCATAAATGCACATTGCTGATAATTTAGTAATCATAAACAATGTCACTATATGGTAATGTATAGCGTACCTGTGAACATGACTAATACTGTCATCATCCATTAAAATTGCTCTTTCAGTTTGTGTTGCACTTATGGAAGAAAATGCCTAAAATCACACACTATTAGTATCCAGAGCATTGCAGTTTGTAGTCACGATGTTCTGTTCTGAATCGGAAACTAAATGGATGCAGTAGGTTATGACCTAGTGTTCCCTGTACTAATTTTCAGCTTTGCTCCTCAGACTGACAGATTTTAAAATGTGAGAACATTTCTGCTTCTTCTGAACCTTAAAAGTACTGTTGATTGATTGAAATTGATTTATAAAGAGGTCTAGACCTAGCACTAAATAATAACCATAGCTCAAAATATACAGATTGAGGGCTGGAACCCACAAGAGCGTTTTTTTGAGCATTTTGGCAGCGCTGCGATACGCTAGCGTTTTGCCAAAACGCTCAGCTGATGTTAATGGATGGGGCAACTTCCACAGGAGCGTTTGCGTTTCCCAGAAACGCAAACGCAGGACCTGCAGCATTTTGGGAGCGTTAGCGCTTCAATGTAAAGTATTGAAACGCTAGCAGAAACGCTCAGCAAAACCTAAACTGAGCGGTTTTGCTAGCGTTTTGCGGTTCAGCACACTGTAACAAAATTAAAAATAATTCACAGGACCAATCAGGATAAAAACGCAAAACGCAAAACGCTACACAACCGCTGAGGAAAAAAATACACTGTTGCCAAACGCGACCGAAAACTCGCATGAATCCGCTTGCAAACCGCTCAGGCAAAACGCTAGCGGTTGCGTTTTGTGTTTGCGGATTTCAGTGGGTTTCAGGCCTAACAGACTTCTTAATGTGAAAACCAGACTATAGGCTTGATTCACAAAGTGCTGCTAACAGTTAGCACCCTGGTGAAAAGCCCCTTATCACGCCTAAACTCAGTTTAGGCGTGATAAGTTTAGGCATGATAAGTTTAGGCATGATAAGTTTAGACGTGATAAGTTTAGGCATGATAAGTTTAAGCACCAACTAGGTTAGCACCGCAGTGCACAGCTGATCAAGAGTTTTGCACTAGCAAAGTCTGGTGCACTTCGCATAGAGTTTAATGGCGCTGCTTTGCTCGCGGGACTTTGCGCACGATCTAAACTTATCTAAACTTATCACGCCTAAACTTATCATTCCTAAACTTATCACGCCTAAACTTATCATGCCTAAACTGGCTTTTTACCAGCGTGGTGCAATGGTTATCATGCCTAAAGTCTTTTACTGGGTTAGCACTGCTTTGTGAATCGAGCCCTATATCTGAGCTTTTTTCAGCCAGCTTTTTACTAGCCAATGAATTCTCCAAAAAGGGAGCTACAGAACTTTCAGGTTCAGGGGCGCATATGGTGCTGCTGGTGAGTTGGGCGCAAGGCAAGACGAATGACGGCTCTCCCTGCTGCCGCTAAACTCCCCAGCGACCTTAAATATTATTCCCTCTCTGAGTTGTAGCAACTTGGAGGGAGATGAAATGCTAGTGCTATCACCATCCACAGTTTCGGCGATAGGCGCTGAGCTTCGTACGGCAAAGTTACCTGCTACATCAGGGGCCCCTGTACTCTGTGGCAAACTTTAGTGGGAAGCCCCTTTACCCCCTACCACCGGTAGACACCCCCTTTCCCCACCAATGGACACTACCTCACTGCTTCCTGCACATTACACTGACTCACTTGATCCGGTGGGCAGTGGCTGCACCATCCATGCAGTCTTCAACCACACTGTCCACCTCTTCTGTATCTGGTGCGTGTTAAGTGTAAACACGCAACATATAGAGAAGAGGCAGACAGCATAGCTTAAGACTGTACAGGGGGTGCATCCACTGCCCGCTGGGACAGGTGAGTCAGTGATTAATGCACCTAATGTGCATGGGCCCAAGGGAGCAGTGCGGGAGACAACTTGGCAGGGTCTGGCGGCGCAGGGGAACCTGCAGAGGTCGAAGGCCCTGGGGCAATTGCCCCCTTTGCCTGTATGGCAGTGCTGGCCCTGGTCTGCAGAGCATGCCATATAGTACATATAAAGGAATGCATCCGCTATCCTGTTTCTACTTGTGTGGTTGTGGTGGTCCATATCAATTGCTATGTGTATAAAATGTTTGAGGGAGTACAATGTAAAACTTGTATGGGAGCCTGCAGCTCCTTAGCTACACTATTGTCCTTAAAGTCCAATCTATAAAAAGTCTGGTGAATTGGTGCCTTACTGCCTTTGTTTACATCACTACTGACCAATAGCTATGGTCAATTTGTGCCTTTGTTTGTG
Organism: Hyperolius riggenbachi; assembly: GCF_040937935.1. Lineage (NCBI taxonomy): Eukaryota > Metazoa > Chordata > Amphibia > Anura > Hyperoliidae > Hyperolius > Hyperolius riggenbachi. Next base: position 237,659,524 of record NC_090650.1, read on the forward strand.
CCTTTGATTACACCACTGCTGACCAATTAGGGGGCCTATATACCTCTACATACCTCTGTAGGTGTAGAAAGGCAATGATACTGTAGGTCAATCTGCACTGGTAAGTAGGGAGGCCATAAATTAGGGGTTACTGTAATCATTACGATTTCAGCTGCTTCTTAAAGGACAACTGTAGTAAGAGGAATATGGAGGCTGCCATATTTATTTCCTTTTCAACAGTACCAGTTACCAGGCATCCCTGATGATCTATTTGGCTACAGTAATGTCTGAATCACACCAGAAACAAGCAGGCAGCTAATCTTGTCGGATCTGACAATAATGTCAGAAACACGTGATGTGCTGCATGCTTGTTCAGGATCTATGGCTAAAAGTATTAGAGGCAGAGGATCAGCAGGACAGCCAGGCAACTGGTATTGTTTTAAAGGAAATACATATGGCAGCCTCCATATTCTTCTTGCTTTAGTTGCCCTTTAATATGTATTAATAAAAAGTTATTTCAGGCTACAGTCTTAATGTATCCACTTTAAAGGTGCTCAGGGGTGAATTAATAATAATAACAGTAATAATGAAATGCTGAAAAATACATTGGCTAGGTGAAACAGTCAATAATAGGCTACAATATAATACAACCTATGACAGGCTTTCTACCTACTACCCCAGCCCAATCTCATTCTCTCTTATCTATCCAGGGCACCATAGCTTACCAAATTCCTTCAACTATTCCCTAGACTCTAAATGTGTTTGGTTTCAACCCCACTGACAAACAATGCGTTTCTACTATATACTCCATACCATGCATACTGTATGAATGTGCATTATTTGTATTACTGTTTATATCATGTCATTGAATTGTTTGTCTGTTTTAATGCAATAGTAATGCACCACAGAAAATACTGTTAATAATATTAATAAAAAAATAATAATCAGCTATTTTGCTGAACCATCTGCTGCATCTGTTACCTTTCTCAGCTGAACACCTGATCTGCCACAGAACATTAGTAGAGTGTCACATATTATGGCAACCTGCCCAGCCATGTAAGGAGAATCTCCATTCATATAACTGCATCAGTACACTGCTGGCTGATGTATGTTGATGACTGAAACACGGCCAGTAGGGCCATACACATTGCTCCACAGATGGTAGGCTGACTGTGGGTGCTTGCTACATCTTCAAAGTCATGTTTAAAGTCTATGGCTTCCTAAAGGAGAAAGAAAGAAAGAAAGAAAGAAAGAAAGAAAGAAAGAAAGAAAGAAAGAAAGAAAGAAAGAAAGAAAGAAAGAAAGAAAGAAAGAAAGAAAGAAAAAAAGAAAGAAAGAAAGAAAGAAAGAAAGAAAGAAAGAAAGAAAGAAAGAAAGAAAGAAAGAAAGAAAGAAAGAAAGAAAGAAAGAAAGAATAGGAATAGTGATAGGAAAACTGCAGTGCTTTCAGGTTGACTCAGTAAATGTAATATGAAGGAGGAGTGACAATCATTCATTACGTCAGTTTGATGATCTCTTTGATTTTATGCGACTACAGATTCAATACAGTAGCTATTCCTTAGTGCCTCTAATGCTGGGCATACACGGCTTGTTTTTGCTGCTCGATTCTCCCATTCCATCATTTCGCCACTCTATTTTGCAGTAGATTCTCTTAACTTCCGCTCTTTTTTCTTATCTTTTTCCATTCACTGCTATCAGGAATCGAGCAGTGAAATGATCGGGCGGGAGATCGGACTTGTTGGAAATTATCTATCGATCCATCTAAATGGCTCAAAAACGAGCCACGTATGCCCAGCATTAAAAAACAGACAGAAACATTTTTGAGAAGTCAGTGGAGTAATTTAGATGCTAAAATGAGTAACAATAAAGCAACAGTACTCCAGACACTCCAGAGTAATATTGATAGATTTTTACTGCAAATATACCCAGGAGTGTAATACAAACCATGGGCACTAATTGAAAAAACATGTAAGAAGGTCCAGGATGTACCTATCACACCCACAGGGACAAGTGTGAACAATCTCCACTCCCCCCCCCCCCACCACACCCACTACCATAATAAGGTGCTATCGCCTTACTCACCCCTCCAACAATGTATGTCATGTGACATGCATCAGTATCCATATGGACTGCTGGTATGCTGTACAGAGTGGCTGCAAATTACAGAGTGACCAACCCAATTCTTGTACAGGTAAAACACTGATCCAGTACCCTTGCAATTGTAGGAGGAATTGTAGGAGAGGAGAGAGAAACCAAATGTGTCCCAGTATTAGGTAGGCAGAGATCGCCCCAAACATTAGATAGCCTGAGGTGTCCCTCCCCAGTATTAGGTAGGTGCCCCCCATATTAGATAATCAGATGTGCACTTGGACACAGGTTAACTCACCTCTCCATAGTTTAGCAATGCAATTTTTTTTTATACACTAAAGTATCCATCTCTATTATAATTATTATTATTTAGTATTTATATAGCGCCAACATCTTCCGCAGCCGGTAGATCGTGACCGCCTTCCTGGTAGATCGCGGCCTCATGGCCGCGTCTCATTAAATGTTGCAGCAGGCAGCTGTAGATCATCACGTTTTGCTGCTGGCCGCTGGCCAATAAGGATGCAGGCGAGGAGAGAGGCGGCGAGGAGAGAGGGAGGAGAGAGGCAGCGCGGGCGCGACGTCATGGCTGGGGCCGGTGCCGGGCACGTTACAAGCAGTGCATGCTTGTAACGTGCCCGTCACCGCCCCCAGCCATAATGCTGCCCGCCACCCCTTAGCCCGCCAGAGCGCTCCTGAACCCTCAGCAGCTGGAGGGCACATTACAAGCATGCTGCCCGCTGCCCCATAGCCTGCCAGAGCGCTCCTGGACCCTGAGCAGCTGGATTGAGGTAGATATATACTACCTCCTATACTGCAGGCACAGATACCTGTCTAACCTATACTGTGGGCACATATACCTGGCTAACCTATACTGAGGGCACATATACCTGGCTAACCTATACTGAGGGCACATATACCTGGCTAACCTATACTGAAGGTACATATACCTGGCTAACCTATACTGAAGGCACATATACCAAAAAGGTGTGGGAACCCCTGGCGTATATTGTCTTGTCACTTAACTTTCCCTCAGAGGAGCTCACAATCTAATCCCTACCATAGTCATACGTCTATGTATGTATCGTGTAGTGTATGTATCGTAGTCTAGGGCCAATTTAGGGGGAAGCCAATTAACTTATCTGTATGTTTTTGGGATGTGGGAGGAAACTGGTGTGCTTGGAGAAAACCCACACCGACATGGAGAGAACATTCAAACTCCTTGTAGATGTTGACCTTGCTGACAATCGAACCGGGGAGAGATCGCTAACCACTATGCCACCATGCTGTCCATCTCTTTGATTCCAACAGTACCTCTTGTCACTTAATCTGCAGTGGTGCAAGTAATTTACAATAGTTTTTGCTGTGCTTTGTAATGTAGAATTTCTCAGCAACATACAGTGTGCTTTTTTGTATGTATTACTTTGAGAAGGATTACAATTAAAAGGTCCATATACACTCAACATTCAAAATCATTACTATAACAAGGGAAAAAAAAGAACCACCGCAGTAGGACTAGTCAGTATTCTTCACCTGAGATATTGCTCACTAGTGGTAGTACAGTATCTTCTCAAAAATTAGCATATTGTGATAAAGTTAATTATTTTCTGTAATGTACTGATAAACTTTAGACTTTCATATATTTTAGATTCATTACACACAACTGAAGTAGTTCAAAGCCTTTTATTGTTTTAATATTGATGATTTTGACATACAGCTCATGAAAACCCCAAATTCCTATCTCAAAAAATTTGCATATCACGAAAAGGTTCTCTAAACGAGCTATTAACCTAATCATCTGAATCAACTAATTAACTCTAAACACCTGAAAAAGATTCCTGAGGCTTTTAAAAACTCCCAGCCTGGTTCATTACTCAAAACCGCAATCATGGGTAAGACTGCCGACCTGACTGCTGTCCAGAAGGCCATCATTGACACCCTCAAGCAAGAGGGTAAGACACAGAAAGAAATTTCTGAATGAATAGGCTGTTCCCAGAGTGCTGTATCAAGGCACCTCAGTGGGAAGTCTGTGGGAAGGAAAAAGTGTGGCAGAAAACGCTGCACAACGAGAAGAGGTGACCGAACCCTGAGGAAGATTGTGGAGAAGGACCGATTCCAGACCTTGGAGGACCTGCGGAAGCAGTGGACTGAGTCTGGAGTAGAAACATCCAGAGCCACCGTGTACAGGTGTGTGCAGGAAATGGGCTACAGGTGCCACATTCCCCAGGTGAAGCCACTTTTGAACCAGAAACAGCAGCAGAAGTGCCTGACCTTGGCTACAGAGAAGCAGCACTGGACTGTTGCTCAGTGGTCCAAAGTACTTTTTTCGGATGAAAGCAGCATTTGCACGTCATTCGGAAATCAAGGTGCCAGAGTCTGGAGGAAGACTGGGGAGAGGGAAATGCCAAAATGTCTGTGTCCAGTGTCAAGTACAGGTCAGGCGCTTCTGCCGCTGTTTCTGGTTTAAAAGTGGCTTTATCTGGGGAATACGGCACCTGTAGCCCATTTCCTGTACATGCCTGTACACAGTGGCTCTAGATGTTTCTACTCCAGACTCAGTCCACTGCTTCCACAGGTCCCCCAAGGTCTGGAATCGGTCCATCTCTGCAATCTTCCTCAGAGTCCGGTCACCTCTTCTCGTTGTGCAGCGTTTTCTGCCACACTTTTTCCTTCCCACAGACTTCTCACTGAGGTGCCTTGATACAGCACTCTGGGGACAGCCTATTCGTTCAGAAATTTCTTTCTGTGTCTTACCCTCTTGCTTGAGGGTGTCAATGATGGCCTTCTGGACAGCAGTCAGGTCGGCAGTCTTACCCGCGTACGTTAAAAAGGGGCGCTGGGAAAAAACGTTTAAAAATGTATTGTACTGTATTTCGTTTAAAATTAATGTTTTATAAAGTTATAAATCATTAAATAATGTGCATTAAATCGGCAATTGTAAAAACGTTAATCTTTCGTTTAAATAGTGAAACGTATAATAACGTTTAAAAAAAAATTACTAAGTAACCCTCCCTGTACCTACCCCTAACCCCTAGACCCCCCTGTTGATGCCTAAACCTAAGACCCCCCCTGTTGGTGCCTAACTAACCCTCCCTGTACCTACCCCTAACCCCTAGACCCCCCTGTTAGTGCCTAAACCTAAGACCCCCCTGTTGGTGCCTAAACCTAAGACCCCCCTGTTGGTGCCTAAACCTAAGACCCCCTGTTGGTGCCTAAACCTAAGACCCCCCTGTTGGTGCCTAAACCTAAGACCCCCTGTTGGTGCCTAAACCTAAGACCCCCCTGGTGGTGCCTAAACCTAAGACCCCCCTGTTGGTGCCTAAACCTAAGACCCCCCTGTTGGTGCCTAAACCTAAGACCCCCCTGTTGGTGCCTAAACCTAAGACCCCCCTGTGATAAGCATTAATAAAGTTTCAAAAACATATTGTGCGTTTTTTTCGTTTAAAAATAATGTTAAAAAAAAAAAAATTGTACTGTTTTTCGTTTAAAAATAATGTTTGAAAAAAATATTGTACTGTTTTTCGTTTAAAAATAATATTAAAAAATGTATAAATCATTAAATAATGTTTAATCATGAGAAGCAGTAATAAAACATTAAGTCTCCGGGCGCCGCTTTTAAAACGTTATTTTTCTCCGGCGCCCTTTTTTCCTATCGGGCGCCCATTAAACGATATTTATTATGGGAGTGAATGGCGGCGCCCGATTTGTCCACTAGCCTCCTGCGCCCTTTTTTACTGTTACCGTCTTACCCATGATTGCGGTTTTGAGTAATGAACCAGGCTGGAAATTTTTAAAAGCCTCAGGAATCTTTTGCAGGTGTTTAGAGTTAATTAGTTGATTCAGATAATTAGGTTAATAGCTCATTTAGAGAACCTTTTCATGATATGCTAATTTTTTGAGATAGGAATTTTGGGTTTTCATGAGCTGTATGCTAAAATCATCAATATTAAAACAATAAAAGGCTTTGAACTACTTCAGTTGTGTGTAATGAATCTAAAATATATGAAAGTCTAAAGTTTATCAGTACATTACAGAAAATAATGAACTTTATCACAATATGCTAATTTTTTGAGAAGATCCTGTACATTCATGTTTTGTCCATTCAGATTTTACGAGCATATACTGCAGTACATCCTTGCTTGTACTTAGCAGTGCATCTTTGTAAATAGAGGCATCACACTGTGCCACAGTGCAGTGTGGAGAACTTTCTTCATGTGGCATTGTGAAGAATTGAGCCATCATTGAAATCAATGCAGATATCTTCAGTCCTGTAATACGGCAACAATACAGAATGCTGCAAAAGATAAAACTATGTGCCTAATCTGAATATGACTAAAATAGTTTTAAATGAACATTTTTGCACCAGCTAGCCACAGTGCATTCATAAAAGAATACATACTAATTGAAATAATAATGAAAGGCTTCTGATTATTCATTAAAATAGAGAGTACAATATTTAGACATTATTTTTGGCCTAGACTAAAATCCCAACTTCAAGCACAAATCTTTCTATAATCCTGTGTAAACCTTCAATGGTATTTTGTTTTTATTCATAGCTCCTTGATTAGCTGACCTCAGATAAATCCCTTTTAAGATATTTGGCTGGACGCCCATCTGATGAGACATTTCCTGCAGCACACACATTATGCTGTGGGTTACTTCAAATAGTGGTACGTTATAGTGGGATTGCAGTCTGGCATAACATACAATAGAACGATGTCTCTAAAAGGGGCCCATACACTGGTCGATTTCAGCCATCGATCGATCGATTAATTCTATGAAATCCATCAGAAATCGATTCTTTCAAATCTATTAATCAATCAATTTGTGGCCAAAATTCGATCGATTTCGATCAATATGATCTATCTGACAGGATGGAAAATTCATTCTGAAATCTGTTCCTAGTGTGTGGCACACATCAGATAGATTCCTGTCAGATTCAACTTGACAGGCATCTGACAGAAATCTATCTGATGGTCGAATCTTCTGCAAATCTATAAGTGTATGGCCACCTTAACTTCTTATTGCTGGCATACATATCCCAATAAAAATAAAACATCAGATGAATTGTATGCTTTCTATAAGGCAAAGAAGACTCAGCAGCTATGGATGTCTTGTTTTTCTTTTTTCTTTCTTATTTTTATATTAAAAAGATGGTTTAGAAGTCATCAGACTGACAGCCTGACATGTAAAATGATCAGGTGTGTATTGGAGTGTAGAGAGGATACCATTTCTTTTTCCAGTCTAAAGCAAGCTGGCTCTATGTTTATATCTCTAAATTCATATCAGGGTTTACCATCAGACACCATTAATACACATTCTTAGGCCTACAGGTAGAGCAGATTTTATTGCAGATTATACAGTATGTCGTACATTCAGGATGCAACAAAAATCCACATGGCAAAAAGAGTTCAAAATGTGTCTAATGTCTTAAGGACAAACCTAAGTGGGACATTTTACATTTTGTCAGTTTAGAGGTTTTCTGCGATACTCATAATTTAATAAAGCATATCCGTGTGGGCTGAATTTGAAACTGATATGTGTGCAGGTATGGACTGGATGATGGAGCAAAGTGGCATTGCCCTTGCATAGCTCTTATCGACAAGGATGTCACTGAAGCCCAACGGCAGTTCAGCGATACATCCACCTATCAGAGGCTTTAGACTAAGCCATTCAAGATTATTGCTGGAAAGATTAATGATCTGGTGGGTGAAGTATTTTCATGGCAGATACATGTCAGATTGTTACCAAAGCAGAGTGGAGAGTGAGAATGTACACTTACCTAAAGGATTATTAGGAACACCTGTTCAGTTTCTCATTAATGCAATTATCTAATCAACCAATCACATGGCAGTTGCTTCAATGCATTTAGGGGTGTGGTCAAGACAATATCCTGAACTCCAAACTGAATGTCAGAATGGGAAAAAAGGTGATTTAAGCAATTTTGAGCGTGGCATGGTTGTTGGTGCCAGATGGGCCAGTCTGAGTATTTCACAATCTGCTCAGTTACTGGGATTTTTACGCACAACCATTTCTAGGGTTTACAAAGAATGGTGTAAAAAGGGAAAAACTTCCAGTATGCGGCAGTCCTGTGGGTGAAAATGCCTTGTTGATGCTAGAGGTCAGAGGAGAATGGGCCGACTGATTCAAGCTGATAGAAGAGCAACGTTGACTGAAATAACTACTCTTTACAACCGAGGTATGCAGCAAAGCATTTGTGAAGCCACAACATGCACAACCTTGAGGCGGATAGGCTACAAAAGCAGAAGAACCCACCGGGTAGTACCACTCATCTCCACTACAAATAGGAAAAAGAGGCTACAATTTGCACGAGCTTACCAAAATTGGACAGTTGAAGACTGGAAAAACATTGCCTGGTCTGATGAATTTCGATAGTCAGAATTTGGCTTGAAAAGAATGAAAACATGGATCCATCATGCCTTGTTGTTGTTGGTGGTGTAATGGTGGTGGTGTAATGGTGTGGGGGATTTTTTTGGCACACTTTAGGCCCCTTATTGCCAATTGGGCTATCTGAGCATTGTTTCTGACCATGTCCATCCCTTCATGACCACCATGTACGCATCCTCTGATGCAGGGGAGGACTGGCCAGGGGGGAAGGGGGGAGATTTCCCCCCAGGCTGCCTCATATTTAATGATTTAGGGCTGGCCAATCTTCCAACCGTTTCAAATATTATTATCAAATAAGATGAAAATCTGTGGCGCCACAAGCATGTCCAATCAATGTTTTGACTGATTTCGGGTGTAAATGAATTTAATGTATTGATCTGAGATGCTGGGAAATCTCTGGTTGATGTGGGCAATCAAGTACAATAATCCCGAATGATGAACGCGAAGGAAACCCCAGCCGTTATCTCTCAAAATGTATTATGTGCTCCCCGTTGCCAGTGCATTATACTTTACCTGTCATGCTGTCCCTCAAATGTCCTTGATATATTTCTGCATTGGCACCCCACATGACTACCGGCATATAGCACATGGGGCGCGTGTGTGACATCAATTGGGCTGGGGCTGCCATGAAAACGGGCCTCTAGTTTGTGGTTTCCCTCCTGGCCAAAAGGTCTCAGTCCTCCCCTGCTCTGATGGCTACTTCCAGCAGGATAATGCACCATGTCACAAAGCTTGAATCATTTCAAATTGGTTTCTTGAACATGACAATGAGTTCACTGTACTTAAATGGCCCCCACAGTCACCAGATCTCAACTCAATAGAGCATCTTTGGTATGTGATGGAATGGGAGCTTTGTGCCCTGGATGTGTATCCCACAAATCTCCATCAACAGCAAAATACTATCGTATCAATATGGGCCAAGATTTCTAAAGAATGCTTTCAGCACCTTGTTGAATCAAAGCCACATAGATTTAAGTCAGTTCTGAAGGCAAAAGGGGCCAAACACCGTATTAATATGGTGCCCCTAATAATCCTTTAGGGGAGTGTATGAAGGTTGATAACTTTAATGTCTCCACCTTTTTATGGGCATGTACTGTAAATGCTAATCTCTATTGTGGATGAGTTGGAAAGAAACTATTGTCTGTCATAGCTACTGACCTTTTAAGTCCCCCTCAATACAATTTCTAGGAGAAAATTCCTAATTAATTAGATGGGAGCCAGGTACTTTAATGTTATGCTGCTCAGCATCACTGTGAACCTGCAAGGGTATTGGGAATGACATTGACAGAGACTTTCAGAAACATCTGATTCTGAAAAAAAGATCTCTAGAGTATACTGCCACCAACAGAATCATGATGTAAATAACCACAATTCCCTTCCATGCCATTCTTCCCATGAATTTGAGTATGTGTGTCGGGAGGGGGGGCTTCAAGGAATTTAAGTTTGGAAATAATGAAATGCTTTTTACCTTTTAGATTTCCATTACTCAAACGCAATGAAGTGTACTCATTCACAGGACCTGGAGTTCTTCTTATCTTGTAAAGTTCCACAGATTGTCTTCAAGCTGAAAAAAAAATGAATAAGTAAAATGACTGTGATACAGAAAACAAACAAACAAACAAACAAACAAACAAACAAACAAACACCAGTGCCCCTACCTACAAAAGTAACTGGCAAACAATGTTGTATTGCACAGTAAAGCAAACTAAAATCCACAGCGTGAGTGAGATAAATAATAACAATAATTAGCCACATGAAACATAACAACTTCATAACTCCTAGTATACAATTTGTATGCATGTAAGAACCAGTCTATAAAGAATCCAGAGTGCCAGTGTCCACAAATATGAATTTACAATATATATGCCTTTGTATACAGCACGTATACAGAGGTATTCATCACCACACTAAGCATGCGCATTTGTTTTTGTAGGAGCCATGAGTCCTAGTGTCTGCAGACCTGCATGCACTGTATATATGCCTTTGTGCTCAAAGGCACAAGTACAGAGGGAATTTATCCCCACTCTAAGCATACACATTAGTGTGTATGCTTAGAGCATACATACTAATGTGTATGCTTAGAGTGAGCATTCAGCAGTGGTGCCTGGGAGACATCTCGAGCTCACTCCAACCTGAATTATCGCAAATTCTTTCTGTTTTAGGAAAGCAAACTTTTGTTTTTCTTAACACATTAGTGTGTGTTAGAAACAGTCTGGAAGGAGCCCAGAGTTCCAGTGTTTGCAGATGTACATGCACAGTATACTGTATATGCCTTTGTGCTTAGAGGCACAAGTACAGAGGGAATTCACTGAGCACATATTTGTGCCTGTGTAAGAACCAAACAGTCTAAATATAAGCCAGAGTTTCAGAGGGTATGATGCAGTAACTTGTGGTAATACTGCATTCCAAAGACCATGCACAGCAATATTACACTTACTTCTGCAGTAAGAACTGCAAGATACGCTATTAGCATGACCCGCGGTTCTTGAGTAGAATGGCCATTGCTACGGTAACGAGCATTTCTAACAGTATCGCTCATTAGTAATGTGCGTTAATGTAGCAATGGTTGCTCTACCCGAGTACTGCTCTTTTAGTGTAAGTTACTGCATTAGGCCCAGAGTCTGTAGACGTGCATGCACAGTATATATGCCTACAGAACTCCACATAGGGCAGCAAGCACATTTCTACCATGTATATATATACTAAGAAAATTAAACAAATGCCAGTTCTACACTTTACTTTATATTCATCATTAACCACTTGCCGACCGCGCACTCATACCGCGCGTCGGCAAAGTGGCAGCTGCAGGACCAGCGACGCAGTTCACCGGCTGCAGGCTAATTATTCAGGAAGCAGCCGCTCGCGTGAGCGGCTGCTTCCTGTCAATTCACGGCGGGGGGCTCCGTGAATAGCCTGCGGGCCGCCGATCGCGGCTCGCAGGCTAAATGTAAACACAAGCGGAAATAATCTGCTTTGTTTACATTGTACGGCGCTGCTGCGCAGCAGCGCCGTAAGGCAGATCGGCGATCCCCGGCCAATCAGCGGCCGTGGATCGCCGCCATGTGACAGGGGACAGCCTGTCGCTGGCTGCACAGGACGGATAGCATCCTGTGCAGCGCGGATCCCCGGGGGGGGGGGAACAGGTAGGAGAGGGAGGGGAGGAATTCCGCAGCGGAGGGGGGCTTTGAGGTGCCCCCCCCGCAACACCCATCAGGCAGGAGCGATCAGACCCCCCCAGCACATCATCCCCTTAGTGGGGAAAAAAGGGGGGCGATCTGGTCGCTCTGCGTGCCTGCTGATCTGTGCTGGGGGCTGCAGAGCCCACCCAGCACAGATCAGCTAAAACAGCGCTGGTCCTTAAGGGGGGGGTAAAGGGTGGGTCCTCAAGTGGTTAATATATCTAGTGTAATAAAAAAAAGCCATAATAGCAATGCAATTCTTACAAACTAGTGGTTGTGACCAGATTGTAGCAAGCAGTAAGTGACTGTGGGTCCCCTTAACTGGACCCATTACTGCTTGCTTATCATCACGACCAAGGCTGAATTTATATTTTTAGTGCCCCTAGGCCAACTTTCTTGTTGCCATGCTTCCATGTGCAGCAGTGGCTTCCCATTCCATGTGCAGCCCCCTCATCCATATGAAACATCCATGCGCAGCATGCCCTCACTTTTATGTAGAACTCCCTTGTTCAGCAGCTCCCATCTTCTATGTGTTGTTCCCCATTTGCAACCTTTTTTTTCAATTTGCAGCCTCCTCCTCTATATCCAGCTACACCTCTTAAATATCTAGCCGCTACCCCTGGGCTGCATCTGCCCAAGGCCTGGGCCCTTGTGGCCTTCCCAGAAATCCGGCCCTGATCACGGCCATGGGAGGAGCCAGTAGCAGCAACTATTGAGCTGGGGAAAGTGAGAGTTACATGGTTAATGACTTTTGGGAGCCATTTCTCATTGATTAACTACAGGTCGGAATTGTTTGTAGATGGCTCAGATGGACTGAAAAAAAGTTTCAAGCATAGAGCCATATATGCTGTGCATGCATGTCTACAGACTCGGGGACTCTGAATTATATCCAGACTGTTTGGTTCTTACACGCACATAAATGTGTATATTTAGAATGGGGATCCCTCTGTTTTGTTTCATGTAGATAGTTAGTGTTGTTTTTTTTTTTTTTTTTAATCTCATTTGCACTTTGCATTTTAGTTTTAGAGTAGTGCTTTACTGTGTAATCATCTCTCCCAACTTTTTGAGATAAGAAAGAGGGACACCTAAGCTACATTCCTGCCACACCCCAAATCACACCCTGCCACACCCCTAATCACGCCACTGACAAGCCCCTAGTCATGCATACCATAAGAATTTCATGAGAAAAATATTTTATTTTATAATTCAAATCTCACTGGTCTTTCTATCCTTGTCCATTACCCTTCATATTGCCATTTGAAAATAAGAAATATATCAATTTAAAGAATGGACATAAAGTTTAGAATCAAACACATTTTTTTTCAGTCGAAAAATACATATATTTACACAGATCTGTACATAAGTCCTGAAAGAGGGACAAATTAGGAACAAAGAGGAACAGAGAGACATGGTTCCCAAAGAGGGACTATCCCTCCGGAAGAGGGACAGTTGGGAGCTATGGTGTAATATAACAAATATACTGTACTGGAGTCAGTACAGTAAAAAATGGGTTTTTTTCTTGTGTGTTTTTTTTATGAGCAGTAAGGGGCTTGCACCTTTGGAGAGCTCACTTATGTCCAGTATTCTAAGGATTCTCATTATACAGTACTTATAATCAGCAGCAGCATAGCTATAAAACTATTATTGGTCCAGTTTTAAACATGGACCTCTTCACGCTAAGCAGGGAAGTTGGGAAGTTAGTAAGTTTTTGTGTACCCAAGCGGTACATCATTTGTGGCCCTGCCCACCAGTCAGAGAACCCCCGCAGATGATCTTCTGTAATAGGTAGCCAAAGGTGCCCCTCTCCAAAAAAAAAAAAAAAGAAGCCAAGTGTCCCTCCATTGTAGATAGTCACCCTTAGTATAGGTAGCCAAAGGTGTCTTCCCTGTATAGGGCATTGGTGTCAGTGGGTATATTTAGCTTCCCGCTGCCTCCCCATCCCCAATGCATACAGATCTGCAGATCAGCAGTGAATGTAAGAGAGGAGAGCAGCACACAGGTACCCTGCGGCACACTTCAAATGCAGGAAGTGAGCAATGACCTCACTACCACATCTGCAGTAGTCATTGAGCTGCTCTTCCTTCTGTTCACATTGCTGCTGAGGTTTGTGTGTGATGGGGAGGCAGAGGTGGCCATACAAGGTGGCTCTGGCAGCATGGGAGTCCCCTGTTGTGGGAAGCCCAAGTGGCTGCTTGGGTCACCTGAACGAAGCTGCACCCCTGATGCTAAGCCTCCACAGCACATCCCCTCTCAACACAAACACACACACACACACACACACACACACACACACACACACACACACACACACACACACACACACACACACACACACACCTCTAACACCCCTGATCACAGTCCACAATGTAGAACTGCCTACTACAGTGCCACATACTGTACAACAGCTAATCTCCTCCAGCCCAAAGAGGAGGCAACAAACTGCCCCTTTATAGTTGCAGTGGGTACATCCAAGCAATTTCCAGTTTTACATAGTGACATTTTCTGCAAGAATAATCACCCTTCTTAAAGCATGACGTGTGCCCAAAAGATTATCACTATCTGAAACGTTGCATTTTAAAGCTAGAAATGGCTGTGAAGTTCCCAGTGCTACGATAAAGTAACAATTTCATTAGTACAAGTTCTCAGTGCTGGCTATAATTTCTCCGGCCGTGAATTACATCCCTGGACTCACACACATCTTTATAAAACAAGCTTTATTAATAAGTATTACTTACAACACTGGATTTTTATCATGCAGCTGTACTCCCTTAATCACATAATACTAGTGCCAATTAGCCAATGAGGGAATACAGATAAAATCAAGATGCTTTCAAAATCCATATAATTCCATTAATTTATAACAAATGCTTCCCATCTTCATGAACCACACATATTTTCTCTTTAGTCTACTGCAGTAAGATACCTCTAGGCTGTTTTATTGTAAAGAAGGCAGTCTAATGCTGGGAATACACGGTTCGTTTTTGCCTTCGTTTAAACCTTCGTTTCGATTGTGCCTTTTGTCGTTTTCGATCCCGAAATAATCGGTCATACGGTTAATATCACCACCCATGGTTTCGTTTTTTTTTTCGATTCTGATGGTTTCGTTTTTCCAATGATCGAAGGCTGCAAAGAAACGAAACGAAAATCCCTTTTTACAGGGACGGACTAGCATAAACGAATATATAATCGATCTGAACAGCCATCAAGCCTACCAATGGCTCGATTAGATGGATAAAGAGAGATAATATCAAACATGTTCGATCACTAGTCGTTCGTTTTTGGGGTCTATTAATCGAAACTATAATGAGATTATGACTATTTTCACATACGTTTTCAACACTCGATTCGTTTACCGAACGAATCGAAGGTTTAAACGAAGGCAAAAACGAACCGTGTATTCCCAGCATTAGAAAAAAAAGGTCACTGTGGTCCAGTATAAAGTTCTAGTACAAACTTGATAACAAAAATAGATAAACAGTCACAATCAGGGTCAAAAAGTAACACTAATCCCAGATAAATTGTACAGGGTTTAACAAGCAGATTTTAAAAAAACTCAAGAGGAACAACACTGCTGCCAAATTCCTTTGCACACAAGGGAGATGTGTTCATCCCATCTCATACAAAATCACATTGTCCAGGAGTCTGTTTTTTTCTCTTCCTTTTACTAGTTATGCAAAAAACCATTTGTGTATTACACAAACATAGCTTCACGTAACTTTTTGAATTTATGAGTCAGTATCCCGTAAATACCAACTTTTGAATTCAAACTCATAAAATTGCAAAATTCCAATGCAAAAGTCAGAGTTTGGAAATCCATGTGCCTACCACCAAGGATGCTTCTTCCCTAAATACTTTTAGCTACCAATGTGCCAGGATAGCATCTAATGTATATACTAACTCAGCAATCACTGTCTCAATGAGGAGCAGGGGCGTAACAATAGACCATGCAAGTAATGCAATCGCAGGAGGGCCTAAAAGCCTCAGAGGGCCCGGTGAGGGGAGAAGTTTCTTTTTCCTGTCCTGAGAGACTGACAACTAAGGTCATGGAGATAAAAAAAGCTTTCTGCTCTCTGCACCATTGTTCTAATGACTGCCTCTGCTCAAGTGTGCACTAATCCATTAAATAACATTGGTTCTCATTTTACCTGTACTGAAAGTGTATATGTGTGTGTGTGTGTGTGTGTGTGTGTGTGGGGGGGGGGTTAGGGCCCTTATCCAAAGTTTTGCGGTGGAAGGGGGTGATTTCTAGTTACGCCCCTGATGTGGAGGGAGACTTTTATCAAGCATTGCCAGAATGTGCTTCTGTTCTGGCAGAAATCAAGCTGTTTGCATGCTGAATGTTGATATACAGTGAGCCTGTAACCGTAACCGGTGCACTTGAAGTTCCTTACATGGGCCTTGAATAGGCCAGCAGCAGATCAGAATGAAAGTAATGCACATCACTGGCTTTTTTTTTTTCTTAGTGCACAATGTTTGGTGGGTCACTAACATTTAATTCCTGTTTTGTGAAAGATAGTGTGCAACTTCAACTTCAGCCACAAGATGATATTTTACATCTGGGTCAGAACCTCAGTAAGGTTTTCATTGCTATTCGTACTGGAGACTTTCACCCCTGCTTCATGCTTTTGGTGACTAGCTACAGGACAGAAAGAAAAAGAGGTTTTCTCAGTGGGAACATAGACAGCTCTAAAAACTCAGCATTTTGAATCCTTTGTGATATATATTAAAGTAAATATTGTAGACTTGCCACTGCATTTTCTGTTCTCAGCAAACACGACACAAAAGTGAGTATAAATCTTCATTTGTCAGTCCATATACCCTTAACAATCTGACTCTGGCTGGCCATATCCCTGGCCGATGAAGCCAACAGATAGATCCTTTAAAGCGGTATAAAACCCTGACATAATATTCAATACAAACATGTTTTCCTACTTTTTTATATGCCATACGGTTATCATATTTGCTTTTGTGCATAAGTATTATTATTCATTTAGAAAGAACAAGTTCCCAAAGTACACTTTTTTTGCTCCAAGAGCTGACTTTGCATTTTATTCATAACTGTTTTATTCATCTTGTAATGTAAGCAGAGATGTTGTCAGAGTGTCTAACTGTGTTCAGGAGAGTCTGCAGTGTCAGAGAAGTGTTTACTTAATTGTATCAAGTGAGGAATGTAAACAGAAGATAACATTATCTCCAGTTCGGATGCGTCCAGCTTTTCTGGCAGGGAGCTTATAAGTCCTGTGTTTAACCATTTGAATGCTGTTCTAGTAAATAAAAAATGCTGGTAGTATATAATATGCTGTAAATAATCTTTTAGATCATGATCAGATCAGATCAGTAGTGGAAGCGTGTGTAATTTTTTTCCTACGTCCAGACACTGCTTTACAGCAGAACACTCTCTGATGCCATTTGCTGGCTCCTAGTAACGTGCCCTGCATGGGGTTCAAGGACCAAGGGGCCCCATGCTATCATTTTTGCAGGGGGGCCCTATGAAGTCTATTTATGCCCCTGAGTGTATAGCTACCCTAACCCTTCCATGCTATGTCCAAAACTGAAATATTATGGCTGTAGTTCCAGTTTCAAGGAAACCTAAACTGAGAAGGATATGGATTTTTTCTTTTAAAATAATACCAGTTGCCTGACTCTCTTGCTGATCCTGTGTCTCTAATACTTTAAGCCACAGCCCCTCAACAACCATGCAGTCCAAGTGCCCTGACTGAAGTTAGACTGGATTAGCTGCATGCTTGTTTCAGGTGTGTGATTCAGCCACTACTGTAGCCAAAGAGATCAGCAGTACTGCCAGGCAGCTGGTATTGTTTAAAAGGAAACATCCATATCCCTCTCAGTTGCCTCCAAGTGAACTGTGAGAGGGATGACAAATGGATATTTGTGTTATTTGAAAGTAAATCTAATACTTTACACTATTCTGTAGTACTACACTTTTTTGTTAAGACGTATGCCTTGGATCACTTCATGATTTTATTGAATACAGTACTGTTGTTGTTTGCTGTTTTTTTTATTAACAATCACCAGCAGAAGCGTTTTAAAGCAGGACTACATATTGTCTGTTGTGGCAGGACCAATAAAGAGGCTATCAAGCAAAAGATAATGACCTGTCTGTTATCCTGTAAGAATTGTTGTAGTCATAGTCACTGTAAATAAATTAAACTGTATATAAAGTTGAATGCTAGTCAGTAGTATTATAAACAGTGACACAGTGGTGTTTTATTAAACCTGTGAGGGGGTGCTTTCTGAGTTCAACCACATCTCCAACAATATTATGCAGTATAATAACATGAGATCTATTAAATGTGGTACATTTGGACTGGTGCTATTTAACTGGCTGCATTTAGGCATGTTGAAGCCCTGTTGCTATAACACATCAAGGCAGTGGCATAGCTAAGAAGCTGTGTGCCCTGATGCAAGTTTTACAATGGGGCCCCCCAAGCACTCTATACATAACAATTGATATGGCGCACCAAAACCTGCCAATGGCAACTACAGTGTCAGAGGTGCAAGAAGGGAATGGGAAATAGCTTGTTAATGATTACCACTATTCAAAGTATCTATAGAAGTGATTATTATGAGCACCGGACCAATAAAGAGCTAATAATGTACTTGAGGGAGGGCCCTTAGGGGCCCCTCTGGTCCAAGGGCCCTGACGCGGTCACAACCTCTGCAACCCCTATTGCTACGCCCCTGCATCAAGGCACACCAGTATGTAACCCCTCGTTAGCACTATTTGCACTGAGAAGATACTGCATACCAATAGTTCAGTCAAACTGCAAGTTCTGTAACAAAAGTAATGTTACTGCATTGCCCTATATACAGACTCACTACAATACCAAGTATGAGAATTTTCTGTACCATGCATTTTTCACAACTTTACGATCATGAATTACTAGGAGAATCATATAATAACTATATGGAAATGGCCCTTCAAATTTGTAAAACACATGAAAAATGTATGTTACATTGCACTAAAATGCACACATTGAAGTATATACATGTAACCAATGTGATGTAATCAGGCAGCCAAGGATTCATAAAAATGGCCTAATTTTGTTAGACCTGCATTAAACTAGGAATGCAATCACCTATGGATTTTTCAGCAATTAGGCTTTGTGATTCTCAATCAGGGAATGAAAAACCACACTGCCATTGCTCCCAAAATGCCGCATGCAGAGAATTTGTGATTCATAATAATCACAGGTGCTGGTCTGGAGTGAGAATAGTCCCATACGGACGCATTGTCACAGCACTATGCTTATTGCCGATCATTTTTCTAAACTCTGTTTTGAATCATCATAAGAAGTAAGATACCTCTCTTTACTTTCTTCTGTGTAGTAATCTACTACAGAACACACACACATTGGGCGCCTCCCCAACACAAAGTAACCCTCAGTGCTGATAACTTGATAAGGTTTGTACAAGGACAACAGGCAGTGTAGACAGACAATGTCAACCATAAAGAAAGAAAGGGACATAATAGAAGAATATATACAAATGCCTGACTTAATAGGAATGCTGGATGCTAACTTTACATAACATTTCCTGCCAGGGCTGTTTGCATTTTCCAACCAAATTCCTATTAGTTCTCACAACTGACCAGTAAGAAGCCCTGAACATTCAAATACTTAGTATTGCAGTAGCTTTGTGCACAGATCAGAATCAGAATCACAAGAATTACAGGAAACGTCACCAAACTGAAACTGCACATTACGATCATTATTACTATCTGAAGGGAGACAGCCTGCATGCACACTTTTTCAATTCATTTCAGTGCAGCCATGTGTAGCTGTATTCATACTTTTGAGCTTGCACTTTTGAGCTACAGCTGCTGCATGCCTAATGCTTGTGATCAAACACAAACCGAAAAGGAGATACCAGGGAAAGAAGATTACAAACACACTTGTCAATATGACATACCCTATAGGTTACAAGTGCATGGTGCTGTACATATTAAAGGGTTTAATATGTACAGCACCATGCACTTGTAACACTATGTAAATAGCCCCCCCCTTATTGGGGTGTGTTGAGGACCAGTACTATTGAGGGGATAGCTGAGGTGATTTATAGCATCACAATAGGCAAACCACACTCAGGTCACGACCACCCTTAGCAGTAAAGACGGTGGTGCATCTGTGGGATAGCTACACCCCACTTATCAAATATAACAGAGTGGAGGGGGATCAGCAAGGACCCCCACAGTACGCCACTTCGCTGCCCCATTGTGGGACCTTACTGCATAAGTAACACGTATACTATGTTGCTAATTGAATGTAAAACATTTTTTATTTTTAATAATTAGCGGGTATATAACACCTGTATAGTACCTATAGGGTATGTCATATTGACAAGTGTGTTTCTAATGCTTGTGACCACAGCCAATAAGCAGTGCTTCAGCTTATTAAATTTAGGTCCAACCCTTTAGCAATGTACAACTTATAAAAGGAAATTCTAGGAAGTGTTGCAGCATCCAGAGCCTTTATTCCAGTGATCCTCAAACTAAGGCCCGAGGGCCGAATGTGACCCACTGAGGCTCTTTTATCGCACCCCCTCCCCCCCCCCACACAAAATGTATTATTTATAGATGCAGTCAGCTACATAATAATAATAATAATAATAATACATTTTTAAATTTTGGTGGTCCACATATAGAATCCACATCCACATGGAAGCCAGAAAGCAGTAATTTGCTATTTTCCAATCAAATTCCACATCAGGTGACACTGGATTGCAGGTTGTCACCTGGGTATGCTTCACTGTCTGGCCCACAAAAACTTCTACATTTATGTATACTTCGGCCCCCCAGCAGTCTGAAGTATGTTGACCCGGCCCTCGATCCAAAACCTTTGGGGATCCCTGCTTTATTCTCTTCTGAGATCACAGCTACGATCAGAGCCAGCTATCCTTTTATTTATTACTTGCAGTTTGTAATGCATAATCTATAATAATTATTTCCAAGCCAGCTGTTGTGTATCTGTATGTCCTTAAGTAGGTACAACCCCCCTTCTGCCCTGCCCCACTTTGATTGGCCACAGCACTGTGTCTTTCTACCCTGCACAGGGCCGTTTCTTGGGCAGTGTGGAAAGGGTGACCACCCTGGACGCAGATCGGCAAGTAAGAGAAGGGGGGCGCAGGCAGAAGGACATAACCGCTAGGGATCTGGTGACGCGCGTTGTAGCCAAATGGAAGAAGAAGATTACCAGCACGACAACCTTCCTTGACTCCTCCTAGGCTGCCTGCGTCAGACGTCAAGTCATCATCACATTACCACTGTGTGATGACACCTGATGTACTGTAGCGGTACTGCAGGCTGTCGGTGTGCGGCGCCCAAGGAGGAGTCGGCTTTCTGGGCTCTCTTGGTCCCTGCTGGTCCCTGTGTGTATTCTTGGTCCCTGCTTCCTCCTGGATGAGCGGCTGGTCACTAGTAAGTAGGAAGATCTATTTGTGACCTGTGGTTTTGTAACTGTCCCTAAAGAGTAAGGGTGTGCGAGTCCACAGGGTTAGGGAAGGGAGGGGGGCAGGGGGCACAATTTTTACACCATTTCCCTGGGTGCATTTTAGCCTAGAAACTGCCCTGACCCTGCACATGGCCCCGCCTAACTGTGATCGGGCGTGGTGCTGATCAGATGGCACATGCATGCAGTGAAATGGTGTGTACATTCTGAGAGATGCCATGCAAGTGGGATGGCATGTGGGGTAAGATGGCATGCATGACATCAGAGAGATGGCGTGCACGCTCCTGCCCTGTGCAGCAAAGTATAATAATAGTTTTCAGAAAAATTTGCAAATCACATGTCTCTTACTCAAAACAATGGATTCCACATTCGCTAGACTTGCTTAAATTATAGGACATCAAACACACTTTTTTTATTTGTACATATCAGATAGATCTATTAATTATTTTATCATGTGGCAAACAAAAGTGAAGAAATTGCTCAGAGCAGATGATTAAACAGTCAAAACTACAAAAGATAATATTTCCAATAAAATAGGTAAGTAGTGGCTTTGACCATCTTATACAGGTCCCAAAGAGTTAAGACAATGCAAAAAAATATATGAATAAATTTTTATATGCCTCTCATACCATTTTTATTCTAATTGCAACATGTATAATACATGCAAATCTGCATAGGTACTTTGATTCAGTTGTATTGCACTGTTATCAATATAAAGTGTTTTTTTCCTTTCTTTCTTTTTTTTTTTTTCATGTTCCCTAGGGATTGTGTTATATGAATTGCCATTACTTTCCATTGGCGAGGAAATGCTAATAATATCATGGAGAAGAATATTCTCATGATATTCCATCAAACAGAATTTGCATAAAGTAATATGCAAACTAACTCCTGGGAATCTGTTGTACGTTTTTTATTCAGTGAGAAACTTGCTGTGCTACATCTTGTCCATATAAAATATTCTGATATATTGGAAGCCAACTTTAAGCTCTCCGTATAAACCAGGTGATAGAGAAGGGTTGGAAAAATCCTATTTTTGCTCTTACGCTTTGCATCCAACATCGAGAATTTATCACTGGCACAAAAGCAGAATTCCCGCTACATGACTGTATTTCAATTGAAAGCCTGACAAGCTCTGCTTCACTAGAGGAAGTATTTTTATTTGCTGTTAAACTAAGAAATTTGTAATGGTTAGTAATACCTCTTACATGGGGAACCGGAAAAAAAGAGGGAAAAAAGAGTTTGGTACATTTTTACATTTTCTTTCAAACACCAACAGTATGAACTGACTGAGAAAATGACCTTTTACAATAATTAACATGTATAATACTTAAAAAGTAATATAAAATAAAACCCTTTTCTTTGCACTAGAAGCAATGAATCTGTATTTACCATATATCATATACTGTAGACATACAGGCTTTACACATTTTATAAGCCAACCACAAGCTAATCTCGTGGTACACCTCTCATTTTTAACATAATTCAAGACAACTAAAAAAAATGTTACTTACAGTAATGACTGTTTATATGACTTAATTCATATGGTAAAATATTGGTAATATTTACCGATGTTTACTATGACCTAATCTCACACAGAACCTTCCCCCTACCGATGTCTAACTGCTCAACCCTAAGACCACCCCCACCCCATGATGCTTAACCCTGAGATCCCCTTTGTGGTTCCTAACCTTAACCCCTCCTTGTGGTGCCTAACTTTAACCCCCAATGGTGCCTAACCTTAAAGGGCAACTAAAGTGAGAGGGGCAGGGAAGCTGCCACATTTATTTCCTTTTAAAGAGATTCTGTAACAAAATTTTCAGCCTTATTTCTTCAATCCCATAAATTCCTACACCTGTTCTAATGTGGTCTGTCTTACTGTAGCCTTTCCTAGTTGCACAGTGGCTGTATTATCTCTGTTATATTATCTAATCTTCTTTCCTTTGACGGCTTTGTTGGCAGAGGCAGGAATGTGCTGCTCTACTGTGATAGGCAGAAGCTATACACACCCTCTCCAAGCCCCTTCCAGGCTCTGTATGAGTCACAGACTGAGCTTCTCTCAGTCTATCATACGTTAGTTAGCAGCCCTGTCTTTTGTTTGTAAACACTGCCTAAAACTGGCAATTACAAGCCAGGATTGCAGCAGGGAGTGGCAGAAACAGCACAGAGGGGCCCAGGAGAACATAATGAGTGGAATGGTATGGTTTTTTTTGTTAGAATTTTAGAGTACAGATTCTCTTTAAGCAATATCAGTTTCCTGGATGTCCTGCTGGTCCTCTGACTCTAATACTTCAATCTATATACCCTTAACAAGCATATGCAGATCTGGTGTTTCTGACAATATTGTCAGATCTCACAAGATTAGCTACATGCTTGTTTCTGGTGTTATTCAGACATCCCCATCCCTCCCCATTGCCCTATAGCAAATTCTAGCATTGCATTAGAAACAAAGAAACAATATGCAGTATGGTAATGGATGATAATCAAATGAAGAGCCACCTAAATCAACTTAAAAACAACTTAGTTACAGAGACTTTAAATGATTTTTGAAAAACTGTTCCTAATGAGAAAAAAGTTACCAAACATATGCAAAATGTATGACAGTTTAGAACCTTGAAACTTAACAAATGTAAGTAAATCATTAAGCAAATGGAAACAGGATTTAAAGTGGATTGGAATTTTAATTCTGACATAACATTCAGTAAAAATGTGTTTTCATTACCCATTCAGTTACCATATTTGCTTTTGTGCACTAGTGATATTGCCTGTTTACAAATTACCAAGTTCCCAAAGCACAGTTTATCTGCTCTGAAAGCTGAATTGCATTATATTCAAAGCTGCTGCATTTATATATTAAAATCTATCTAGTGATAATTTCTCAGCTCTCTGCTTCTTAGCTCAGTTTCAGCACACGCTGCTGGCTGTATACTAAGTGTAGCAACAGAGGAATGTAAATAAAAGATAGTTTCACTTACCTGCGGCTTCTATCAGCCCCTGCAGCCGTCATGTACCTGTGCCAGTCCTCAATGATCTTCCATTTCCTGGCTGCTTAGTTTTGATTCTGCGGACTGATCAGTCGGCGGTCCACTGCACCTGCACAGTCCTGGGGGCACACATCCTCATACACATTCACGTTGGCGAGAGCGTCCTGTGCAGACACAGTAAGAGAAAACCTTGTACTGTGCCTGCGCACAATGCTCTCGCCGACATGGATGCGTACAAGGATGTGCATGGCCAGGGCTGCGCAGGCGCAGTTGACCACTGACTTATCAGCGCTGGCACTGGACCACTGTGGTGGGCCGAAAGAAGCCGTAGGTAAGTGAAACTCTTTTTATTTAGTACTGTTTAGGTTCCCTTTAAAGATTGGATAGCTGCTATGTTTTTAGTAACAACACTAATGGCACTACTAAAAATAATGCAGGAACAGAGCTCTGGTTCCAAATAATGTCTCATAATGCCTAAGATACAAGATCTACTCTTACCTGCTTCCCAACTATGAATTGATTCTACCTTTAGAGGTTCTCACCTCTATACAGTACTTTTCTTTTTACCCTTTCTTCTTGTATATTTACCTCCACCCTCTCTCTACAGCAGGGGTGTCAAACTCAATCACATTAGGGGCCAAAATCTAAAACCTAGTCTAAGTTGTTGGCCAACTTGTTTATTAAGATTTATCGATCATTGAACAGTCTCCAACTAATTGTAACTATAACAAGCATGGAGGGCTAGCTCCCCCCCTCCCCTTCTGCAGAGACAGCACAGTGGAGCAGTTTAATATTTTCCTGCCCCAGTACTGCTTCGGCAGAAAAGGATCAAGATGAAATAGTGCTCAAGTGAAGATGCTAGCTTTTACTTCCCCATAGTCTTATAGGTAAGTTGAGAAGGGTGTTTTACAAGCCACACACGAGGGTTTGGATCCCCAGAGGGAGCCTCATGTTAATTTTGCTGAGGGGTCCCATGGGTTGTTGCTGCACCCTGACTCAAACTGAGAATGCTTCAAACAGAAACACTGCCACCAGTATGCTCCTCTGGATGGAAGGGCCTGTGTGCCATTGTTCTTTTACTGCCTACAATGATGCATATTTAAAGATCTGGAGGACCACATAAAATGGCAAGGAAGGCCACATTCAACCTTGTGTTTGACACCTGTGCTTTAAAGGAGAACTGTAGGGGGGTTGGGGGAAAATGAGCTGAACTTACCCGGGGCTTCTAATGGTTCCCTGCAGATATCCTGTGCCCACGCAGCCACTCACCGATGCTCCAGCCCTGTCTCTGGCTTACTTCTGGAATTTCCGACTTTAAAGTCTGAAGACCACTGTGCCTGCATTGCCATGTCCTCGCTCCCGCTGATGTCACCAGGAGCGTACTGCACAGGCCCAGTATGGTCTGTGCCTGCGAAGTAGACTCCTGGTGATGTCACCGGGAGCGAGGACACGGAAACGCAGGCGCAGTGGTTTTCAGACTTTAAAATCTGAAATTCCAGAAGTGAACCAGAGGCGTGGCCGGAGCATCGGTGAGTGGCTGCGTGGGCACAGGATGTCTGCGGGGGACCATTAGAAGCCCCGTGTAAGTTCAACTCATTTTCCCCCGACCCCCTACAGTATTCCTTTAAGCTATACTACTTCTCTGTATTTGTTTATCTATTTAAAGGGAACTCGAGTTGAGAGTGATATGGAGGCTGCCGTATTTATTTTCTTTTAAACAATACAAGTTGCCTGGCTGTCCTCCGGATCTTGGGTCTCTTTTAGCCATAGACCCTGAACAAGCATGGTAGCATATCAGGTGTTTCTGACATTATTGTCAGATCTGGCTAGATTAGCATATGCAGATAAAGTACTCTGACTTAAAATTAGTAGCCAACAATGATGCAACTGATCCCAAAACAAGTAGCGTGCTGATGAAGCTAAGCCTTTACCTCTCCGGGAAATTCCATTTCTAGCTTGTTTTCTAATAAAGAAATCATTGGCAGGGATAAACTTATATTTAGAACAAAAACAAAATTAGTGATAAAAGTCCGATTATATGCGTATGCGTGTGTGTGTGTGTATTTCTAAAGGACTCAAAGCACACAGGATACCTCAGCAATACGTTTAGTTTTGCCAGTATTGTTTCAACTAGTTGCCATCCATCTATTCCTGTTGTTTGACCAAGCAAGTGTCTATGGTTTAAGTAGGGAAACGGACACAAAGACCTTGTCCTTAGGTGGCTGGACATGCAAGAGGGACTGGTGTGTATCGAAGAGGATGCTAAAAATGAAAAGGCGAGGCTGAAAATGGACTATGGGAGCTGCTGCCCAGAGGAACCGTACATGAGAAAGAGGGACTGCAATACATGGATGTTCTACATAAAAATAGAAGGCTGCACATGGAATGGAAGGAGTGATGCATCAAAGGAAAGGGTAGCAACAAGAAAGTTGGCCTAGGGTTAATAAGCGTATAATTTCAGCCTTGTTGGTTGAAGAATAAATATAGTTGGTATAGCATATATTAGGAATAGCAAAGGAGGCAGAAGTGAGAACTGGAGCACACACATTTTTGTGTTATAAGAACAGACAAGAAAGAGTCCAATGAGACCCTTTTTGTTCTTCCAGATTATAAGGGTGTGAGTCACTAGAGGCCTACGCAACTGAGGTTAAATTCAAGAAGAGTGTGAGACATTTTAATAATAGCAGCTTTTATTCATCTGCAGTATTTCAGAATATCCCAACTGGTTACACATGTCTGCCTACTTCCCAGGAACGCCATAAATATTGATAGTTTATCTTCAGTTTAATGCAATTCTATAACCAGTGTCTATTATCCTAGCCTAATGCCTCTAGATGTTTTTTTTTTTTTCCTTTTATTCTTCAGACTCAACGACCTTATTTTAATTTTCATCAACATGCAGTGCACATAAACATAGCAGTTCATTCTACATTCTTTATGATGTAGATACAAACCCCTTTCAGTATTATTACTGTTATTCACAGGGCAGTTTCTAGGCTAAAATGCACCCAGTGCAAGAATGTGAAAATTGTGCCCCCCCCCCATGCCGGAGCCAGGTATAGGTGCCTGCAGTATAGGTTAGCTAGGTCTAGTTGCACTCAGTATAGGTAGTGGGCTATAGTTCCCCCTAGTATAGGTAGTCAGGCATAGGTGCCCCAGTATAATTGTCCCCAGTATAGATTAGCCAGGTAGGTGCCTCCAGTATAGGTATCCAGTATAGTTTAGGGGCGGACTGGCCAGGGGGGAAGGGGGGCAATCTCCACCCAGGCCGCCTTTCATTCAGTGATTTAGGGCAGGTCTGGTGTCTGGTGTCTGGTGTATTTGGGTTTGTTGTAAGGCAAAGTGAAACTTGAGACTAGCTGATAAAAGTGCAATCAGAGGACAAGCAAGCTGGTAAATATACACAGCATGATGCAGTGGCCAGTCAGTGTAGCTGTATACAGTGCTTCCCTGGGCTAATTACTCTGCAGTCCCCTGGGGAGAGGGAGGGAGAGTTCACAGTGCCCTTTCGCTGTCTGCGCTCAGGGCTGCGGCACGGCTGCACGGCCCCTAGAAACGGGCCTGGTTATTCATTATGAAAGAGCTGACTTTTTTGTCATGATAACAAAGAACAACCAGTAATATTTATTCATCATAGAGGCTCACAATCTTGCATCTCAAAGCAGCCCTACCACCACAACAATGACCTTTTTTTGGGAGTGGGCCGATAACTAAACTGTATGTCTTTGGGATGAGGGAGAAAACCCCTGCAACCAAAGGAAGAACATGCACACCGTTTATGGACTGGGATGAAGTTCAATCTTGAGTTGAAGTTCCTCTTTAAGGTATCTGCCAGAGGAGCACAGCTATTTCTACTTGTGAAAAAAGCTGCATACAAATGGACAATAACTGTCAACTATAGGAAAGAGGACCTGATCACTAGGACAATGTGAGCTCATACAGATGTGTCCCTCAGCTAAAGCCAAGTGATGCATACTGTTACTATGGGGAGGGGAGGAGGGACAATGGCTTGGCAAATTACGAGTAAGGAAGGAAACAATATGCTCTACCATGGCAATCATTAAATATCCAGCATTCTCACCTCAGTGGACACCTGTACACACTCTAGATTATCGGATGAGACTGCCCTGAATGTCTGTCTTAGGCAAATTTGGGAAATTAGTTGTAAGTATGCTTATGTCATGTTCTGACACAATAAATAGTGTACTCTCCAATATTATATCCAGTGCGTAGTTCATGTTGAGAGGCTTACAAGTTTTCTAACTGGTCTAGCATTCAAAGCAGTAGTATTGTTACTGGTATTTTTTAGAGGTGCATTCAGAATCATGTCCTTGGACATTATTGTTGTGCCACAATCAATGGTGTCGGGGCTGTGATTAATGCTTACCATAAACAATACTATCTTTAAAGCTTAAATCCAGGAGGATGTGTTTTTAATTGACCTCTAGTCTGCCACTTACTCTAACAAACAAACAGAGAGGACCTGGACTACTTCCTGCCCCAACATGGCAAGAAGCCCCATCATACTCTATTTATAGATTACTTATCTTCAGCAGGCATGTGTGTCTCCCCCTTTGAAGCACCCAGGTCCTGGCTGTCTAATCCAAAAATGGATGAATGATATCATTGTTCTACTTCTAAACAATATTGTATAGAGAGGGATTGCAAATTATGAAAAATAAAATGTTAACCATGTTTCAAATGATCAGTTTACTGAATAAAGGTTAAATTATAACTAAACACACATGTCCCACAAATAAAACAAACATTTTTTTTCAACTGTTATGATTACTTGGAGAGAAGTCTAAGGCATACATTTGAAAGTGTTGCACACTCATTTGGGCGTGACATATACCAGAAAAAAACTTGAAAGGGTGCAAAAAATAGTGGTAGTGAAATATTGGTAATATTTGCCGATATTTCACTATGACCTAACCCCTCCCTACTCTAACACAGAACACCTTACCTTAACCTCCCCCCTGGTGGTGCCTAAGCTTTACCCCCCAGTGGTGCTTAACATTAACACCCACGGTGGGCAACTAACCTTAACCCCCGTGGACGCCTAACCTTAACCCTTCTAACCTTAACCTGCACCCCCCTTCCAACCCCCCCCCCCCCCCCGACCCTAAACTCTAACGACAAATATGGGCATCCACTGAATAGCGGGAACTGGGACCAACCAGTATGTGAACTGTGGCTGCTAACAGCGGAAGCTTCACACATATTTGTTGCACTTCATTTAGCTGTTCCGGGGCTAAGAACTGGTTTCCAGCAATTAATGGTTGTTATAAATAAATCATAAAGATATCCATGCATTATACATGATTGTGCGATTTTGATCAATTTGCACAAATCGTTGTGGTATAACAGTAAACACCCTGAATACATTTTACATACATTTTTAGTGAGGTATTTATCTACAGAGATGTGGTATGGTTGGATAAGATTGTATATAGTGTTATATATGGCCAACTTAAGTGAACAAACTATTAATAGATTAAATTGTCATAAATATAATGAATAGTACCTGTCCGCTCCCATCATTTCATTTTGTGGCAAATTAATATATTAAAAGCTATTCATTTCGTTTTTTTCGTGTATGGCCATTGTAAGAAAATTTGCATTTGATTGAGTTTTATCATATTATCAAATCAGTCCTTCTGTGGGATGACACTACTGAATTGTGTATAGTTGTCTTACATTTTATTGCACTCTTGTAGAAGAAACATCCTTTATTTTGATAACCCTTTAAAATAAATGATCATTTTAAAACAGAAGCCCAAGCAATGCAGCTAAATACACACTACAGGTACATGACCATAAATTGTTAACTGACAAATATTTCATGTCACCCTCACCCACTGTAGTGATTCATGCACAGTTCTTCTGCTTCACTGTACAATTAGGAGCATGGCACCAGAGTCACCTTGACGTGTCCAGGAATGTCTGTGGAATGTGAATGAGCATCACTATATTATGAAATCCTTTCTGTTCCTTGTCCCTTATGGAAGTCTTTCTAAAGACCTCCTCCCTCTCTGTGCCTGAGACTGACATAGAATCAGTGACTGCACAGTACAAGAGTCTAGCAGCTACTTATCTTGCAATACTCATACTAACACCCTCAGCCTACTTCAATGTGCCAGTGGTTATATGAAGGAAGTATAAAGATGTATCCTAGACCGCTACCTTACATCTATACATGTCATGAATTTCAATGACTAAAGTGTTTTTAATGTATTTATTGCATTGTTATACTGTACTTAAAATAGAAAGAAGAGCACACAGAGGACAGTACAGAGGAGAGAAGGTCAGGCGGTGGTAGATGCAGTCCTTGTAGCTATCATTGACCTTTGACATTATTGATATGCATTGGGCTTCTGGTAACCACTGCTGGCTCATAAATTAAATAGAAAACCTATCTGTTATCAAATAGAAAACCTATCTGTTATCTGTGTGGGGTGGGTTAAAAATCACTTATGTGATTACAGTGAAAAGGCAATGATTTACTAAGGCTGGTGAAGAACTCTTAGAAAACAGACGTAACCCAGCAAGCTAGGCTGATTTTTTTTTTTTTAAAATGATTGCTGTTAGTTGACAAAAGATTGCAAAACAAAAGTTTGCTTTCTTAAAACAGAAGGCAAACTTTTGTTTTGCATGGCATTTTACTAAGGAGGCTTTTTGGTCATGTGTAGCCCCTTACACACTCCAATGAGTTCAGGTTCACCATAAGCATGCTGGGTAATCTGTATGTTTGCCAAAAGATTGCAAACCTCGCCCAGGGCATCTCAATATATAGTAAGGAATTCTGATGGGTTAGAAAATGAAAGACACCAGAGATGCTGCACAGCTGAACAGACTTTCACAGGTTTATATTAGTGAAAGTACTTTACTGAACAAATAAAGCTTAGAGAAGCCCCTTACTGTAAAGATACTGCTCAGGAAGGATCCCTTCTTAGACACAAGGAAATTGACATTCATAAGCAAACTTTTTCTTTTGCACAGTCTTGGAAATGATTGGTCCTGAAGGTAGTTTCTGGCACACACCTAACTTCATACAGGCCATTGTGCGTCACATTGGGGTTGGTGAACTAAGCAACTGTAAAATTACTGTGAGCAGACAGTACATAGCAAATTTCTCTAGCATTTATACAAATAAAGTATTGCATGCTGCGCTCATAGTGCAACTGTTGCCTACACAATGCCTGCATTGCTAATATAACCCACTTTACACAAAAGATGTAACCGATGTACAGAAGCAGCACAATACTCGCACAAACACCAATAAAATTACCACACGCTGTCTGCACACAACTATTTTTCAGTTGTTTAGTGAATCATCCCCATTGTGGGCAAGGCAGGGCTTTTTGGCTCCCGCCTTCAGCTGTGTAGTGTCGAAGCTTGGCACAGCTATAGCATTGCTGCTATAGTCTGCACCCAGGTAATTTGGGCCCTGTGCCATGTACTCCATTGTGGGAAACGTACCTGTAGCCATGCTGCTCTGTTTCATGATTCTATATGCACAAGAGATGAGTAGTGCTGAGAAAAATATTCTTCTAACATGCAAATATCCACTTCTTGGGTCCAAATAGGGACACTAATTTAGCACATCAAAGTCTCTTACTGCCGGTAAGTGAGGGAGTTGGGCACCTGATGCAGATAGTATCTGATAAACTACTAAACAGGAAAAAAGGGTGTAGCCAATTGTAGAGAATTGGCTACAACTAATGATCATTTAGGCACCAGGGTTAGTGCTAGGAAAGGAGGGGGTAGTTAGTTTTAGGCACTTGAAAGTGGGGTGTTAGTGATATTAGGTGGGGATGTGGGGTTAGTTTTAGGAACTAGAAGGGTTCTAGTGAGAATGTGTTCTGGGTAAGTGCATAGCAAAATATTGGTAAATTACAATATTATAATACAATATAATACAATATTGGCTAAAATTATGTTAATTTCTTTTTTTTCCCACCAGCAACACCACCTATTGCACAACTCATGTGGTGGTTACATGACACATACTTGTTTTAGGCATGCTTTTTTGCTTTTTCTTTAATTGATAGAATTCACTATGATACAGGTGCAACTCGAAAACTTAGAATATTGAGCTAAAATTCATTTATGTTGTTAATTGAACTTAAAAGGTGAAACTAATGTATCAAAATAGACTCATTACTTGCAAAACAATGTATTTCAAGCCTTTGTTATATTTTAATGATTATGGCTTACAGCTTATGAAAACCCCAAATCCAAATTTCTGACAATTAGAATATTGTGAAAAGGTTCAATATTCTAGCCTCAAGTGTCATACTCTAATCAGATAATAATAATAATTAGTAATAATATTATTATTGTTATTATTATGTATTTAAATACTACCAACATCTTCTGCAATATACAAAGTATATTGTCTTGTCACTTAAATGTACCTCAGAGAGGCTCACAATGGAATCTCTACCATAGTCATATGTCTATGTACATATGATGTAGTCTGGGGCCATTTTTTTTAGGGAAGCCTATTAACTCTGTATGTTTTTGGGTTGTGGGAGGAAACCAGAGTGCATGGAGGAAACCCACACAGACACAGGGAGAACATACAAACTATGTGCTAGTGCCCTGGCTGGGATTTGAACCCGAGACCCAGCACCGCAAGGCGAGAGTGATTGTTAGAAATTCACCTGGAGGTTCCCGCAATGCGACCGCTCCTGACGAGAGTTGCGTCGGGTCCTCCACTTCCGCATGTCAACGGCCATCCTCTGCTGGTGATGCGTGCACTGGGGATCGCTCTGCGCATACTGGTGGGCGGCTGTCTCGCTCCTCTCGGCCACAGTATGGTCTGAGGCGGCGACAGAGGTAGTGTCAGCTGAGAGTTTAGTCAGCTGACGGGTTATTTAATAAATATAAAATGTGAATACTGTCCCTGGCCAGAATTGAACCCGGGTCTCTCACGCGAGAGGCGATACCTTTACCAGTATGCTATAGCTAATATACAGCCAAGAGTTTTTGTTAGTCAGCTGAGTAGTTACCCAACTAACATGTATTGCTACCTGTGTCAGCTGATCTCTTCAGCTGACACTTAAACAGGATTATTGCCTGCGTGTGATTGGCTGCTGCATGCATGTGGTCGACCACTGATTGGTTGCATGAAGTATTTAAACCTGCTGAGTGCTCCCTGTGATTGCCCGTGATAGCTTTGGCTGTGTGCTTTTGCTGGGTGTGATTTACTGCTTATTGATTACCTGTGAACCGACCTCTTCCTGGAATCTGACTACGCTTTGCCTGCCGCCTGAACCGACCTTCTGCCTGATCCCTGACTATTCTCTGATCTCTGTCTGGACCGACCTAGGATTACCTGACCTTGATTTCGCCTGCTCCTTGTGTACCTCGATACTTCTGACTGTACGTGTATGACCTCGGATTGTTACTGGACTCTGCTTATCTCCTGTTAGGTTCTGGTGAGTTACATAGTTCACTCTACGTTCAGCTCCTATACCTTGCACCTACAAGGCCTGGGTGTAACCGAAGTCATGCAGGTGTTGTTTCCTCACCTCCCGTTCAAGCGGGGACGCGCCACATAGGGTGAAGAAGGTGGGGATAGATTGGGGCATAGGAGCTGAGCTGTGAACTGATAACTTGCCAAGCCTGACATTACAGTGATAATCACTATGCTACTGTGCTGCTCAGCTAATTACTCCAACACACCTGCAAAGGATTCCTGAATCTTTAAACTGGAACTTCAGCCTAAACAAACATACTATCATTAAGTTACATTAGTTATGTTAATTAAAATAGATAGGTAATAAAATCTCTTACTTACCCTGTTTTAAAAGAACAGGCAAATGTTTGTAATTTCATGGGGGCAGCCATCTTTTTGGTTAAAAGGAGGTGACAGGGAGCATGAGACACAGTTCCAACTGTCCTGTGTCCTGATTACCCCTTCCAGTTGCATGCGCTAGGCAACAGGAACAACAACATCAGAAATCTCATCATGTTTTACACAGCATCAGAGGAAAAATGCCCAGGCAGATTTGTTTGATGGGGCGGAGCTTAGCTTCTGTGCAGCTAAAATTGAGGCTTGGGTAAGAAAAACAAAGTTCTGATGCCGTGAAACTGTTCAAGAAACACCAAGCCTTTTCAGTGCTGCTGGGTAGATTTTTAGTCTGGAGGTTCACTTTAAATAGTCTCTCAGTCTGGTTCAGGATCACTGACATAAATTAACTTTTGCATGACAATCAAATTCTTCAAGTTTCACCTGCATTTCTGTGATGATAGCATTTTTCAGGTCTGGGTTAAATGCCTAAAAACACTAATAACACACAAATGTTTGAAAATGTTAGGAAAACACCTGATCAAATTCATGCATATGTGTGTTGTAATAATATCCATGCCCTTTTTTATCCTGCTCATCCTGTATTTCCCTGTTGGATCAGAGCAAACAGAGGAACCTTGTCAAGCAAACAATCTGTCATTTATGTCAAGTCAGCAACATTATCATCAGCACAGATTAGGTCAGCCCTAGATACATGCAGAACAATCATTAATATTAAACCTGTTGTGGTTGTATCATGCATATAATAATGCTACAATGAATAACAACATCATCATCCATAAATGATGTGCATTGCTTTAAACCATGATATCCATTCACACTGTATATACAGTTTATATTGATTCCGTTCAGAAGCCATCTGTCCTGCGCTACACGGAAGCAAAGTTCACCTTCCACCTGCGGGGAGTGATTATAGGCATATGACTTGGACTCATGGAATATTCTTATATACAAGTCCTGCTGTACATTGGTCTTGTCAGGGAGCAGCAGGTGACAAATAGTTGTGTTCAGTATTTCCAGTGCTTTAATCAAAACTGACATTGACAAATGAGCTGGGGCTATGGCTGTCATTATACAGATATTGCATAGAATATATGAGTAGGGTGGAACATGCATTTCTTTACCTACACATGATTTTGAAAAGCTTAAACAAACAAAAAAAATGTATATGCCATCTGCCGTATTTCAAGAGATATCTGCAATTTGTTTAGTTCCGAAATAAATAAACTGCTCTAAAAAGTGGTTCTGTAAGCTGTGTTTTGCTTCCTGAAATATTGCAAATGCATCATATCGTAAATCACCTTCTCCCACAAGCCTTTTTAGAAATTGTTTTGGTATTTTTGTTTACTGACACACAGACAGCAGGGGTAACTAGATAAGTAAATAACAAGAGAAGATGAATCAGGTAGCTGAAAGTACAGACAACATAGGCAGCTGTGGATACACTGCATAATGAGAAAGGGAACAAACAAAAATAGAAGGCCTTGATTCTAACTTTAATGCTGCTCTATCCCCAATGCTGTTCCAGGCTGCAGTGATGGCACCTAATGACCAGAACAAAACCAGGGCCTAGCTTTGAAAGTATGTCTGTGAAAACAAGAATGTAAGAGAGTGCGAGTTTTCTAATTATTGTGCTTATTCTATGGTTTTCTTAATTAAGGTGCCCATATACACATTAATTGTCCCATGCGATTCCCTACAGATTAGATCCCTTAAATGGGAACCAATTCTCTTAAAATGTCTGATCAATTTTGACAAATTTCACCACACAAAAAAACTATAAAAAATATTGTTGGCACCGGAAGAAAAATCGAGGTCAATCAGGGGTGGGGCAGTTGTGGCAGTAGATTGATGGCCCTTAGCATTGCACGGCATTCAACAGTGGAGGGCTGTGGTTCGATCAATTCTCAATAGATTCCTTGCTAGAATAGATTAAAACCTCATGTGCTTTCTGAATTTATTGTAATCAGAGAGGAATACATCATTTTGGAACATCGTATTATTGTAATTTCCTATTTATATAGTGCCAACATCTTCTACAGCACTGTATAGAGTATATAATATTGACACTAACTGTTTCTCAGAGGTGCTCACTATCTAATCCCTAGTAGAGATGTCTCGAACCGTTGATTTTAGGTGTGAGAACCTCGAATGCGAACTTCTGCAAAAGTTTGGGTTTGTCCCCTTCTGAACTGTCCTCTTGGTCATCTTGTCTATTAGGATCCCACGTGGCATCCATGGCAGTATCATCATCATCATAATCATCCTCCCCAGCTTCACTTGTATCACACACCTCCAAAACTGCACCAACAGCAGGTACTTCATCATCCTCCTCCTCACACCTTAAGTCCATAGTGTCGCCTTATTCAGACATATGAGATGGTGTAACTAGCTTAGCGCCTTCATCTTGTTGTAACAATACTGGCTGTGAATCAGTGAATTCCCAACCAAATAACTCCTGTGAAGTGTCAAATGTAGTGGAGGTGGTGCTTGGAGTAGTGCTGGTGGCTGCGGAAGATGAGGTGTTCTGTGTTATATAGTCAACTACGTCCTAACAATCTTGGGAGTTGATGGCACGTGCCTTCTTCTGAGCACTGTACTTTGGTCTAGGGCTGCACAAAATCACGTCAGCACGACCTCGACCAGACCTGCCGGGTAGCCTGCCTCTGAATCAGAATCAGAATCAGAATCATTTTTTATTTCACCAAGCATGAGGGGTCATGCCCGGAATTGTTTTTGGCACAGTACAAATAGCTCAGGAAAGAGACAGAATACACAACAGGTGTCAGTTAACAATACATTGTGGAACACATTACAGTCCCAGTGTGTTACTGGGATGTCTAATAGTTAGTCTAGTGTGCTGGTCAGCCGGTCAACCGTAGCACCGCCGGCCACGCCACACGTTGGGGCTTGCTTTGGTGGTAGAATGTGGAGGGAGTTTAGGAGGCTGATTGCCGAGGGGAAGAACGAGTTCCTGTGTCTCATGGTTTTAGTGGGGATGGCTCGTAGCCTCCGTCCCAAGGGCAGAATGTTGAAATAGCGGTGGCCTGGGTGTGAGGGGTCGTTTGCAATCCTCAATGCCCTGGTTTTTAGTCTTTTGTTGTGCAGTAGGGCAAGTGAGGAGAGGGGGCACACAATGATCCTCTCTGCTGACCTGATGACCCTCTGTAGTTTGTCTCTATCATTGACGGTGGCGCCAGTATACCACACCAAGATGGAAGAGCAGAGGATCGACTCAATGGTGGCGGAGTAAAAGCTGGCTAAAATTTCTTGAGTCATGCCGAACTTCCTCAGCTGGCGGAGGAAGAAGAGTCTCTGTTGGGCTTTGCGTTGGGTGGCAGTGATGTTGGTCTTTCAGCTGAGGCCACTAGAGATGGTAGTACCTAGAAGCCAGGCGCAGGGTACTCTGGTTACCTCATTGCCGCCAATGTAGATTGGAGGTGGGGGGGAGCAGCCCTCCTGAAGTCAATGATTAACTCGACGGTCTTTGCGGTGTTTAGCACCAGCCTGTTCTCCTTGCTCCAGTTGCAAATTCTCTCCACCTGCTTGCTGTACTCCTGGACATTATCCTTGGTGACAAGGCCAACGATGGTGGTGTCATCAGCGAACTTGATGACCTTGACGGAGTCTGCCTCAGACCTGCAATTGTTCGTATAGAGGGAGAACAGCAGTGGTGACAGTACGCAGCCTTGAGGTGCTCCAGTGTTCGTGGCCAGAGCTCGAGAGTGGATATCACCCAGTCTGACGACTTGGGACCTATTGGAAAGAAAGTCTGTGATCCAAAGTTGTAGGCTTGGGTGGACTCCGAGTGCAGCTAGGTCCCGTTGGAGAATGCGTGGGCAGATGGTGTTAAAGGCCGAGCTGAAATCCAGGAGTAGTATTCTCGCATATGTATCTGGCCTATCAAGGTGGTCGTTGATGAGCTCTAGGCAGATATTGATCGCATCATCAGTGGACCTGTTTGCTCTGTATGCAAACTGGAAGGGGTCTAGGAGGGGCGAAGTTGAGAGCTTGAGGTAGGCCAAGACCGCGCGCTCCATGGTTTTTATGATGACGAATGTCAGGGCCACGGGTCTAAAATTGTTGAGTTCAGTGACCCCTTGTTTCTTAGGTACAGGTATGATGGTAGACCTCTTGAAGCACGCAGGGACCTTGCCTTCCCCCAGGGACCTGGTGAAGATAGCGGAGAGGATGGGAGCAAGCTGCCTACAGCAGGTTTACAGGCAAGCTGGAGATACTCCGTTGGGGCCGGGGGCTTTCCTGGCGTTTAGGGTTGATAGGAGGCGCAGGACTTCGGCTTCGCACACCACCGTGGGAGAGGGTAGTCTCAGGGTGTTGTCAGCAGGGCATGGAGGTGGGGTAGCTGGTACCTGGTTCTCCTCCGGTTCTCTGGCTCTGCCTCTGCCTCTACCTGTTTTCAGGGCCGGAGCTACCATAGGAAAAAAATGGACAATTGTCCCAGGGCCCCAGAGCCTGTAGGGGCCCCCAAGGTGTCCCTCCCCATCTTAACTGTTGCTCCCCAGGGACTCTGCAGAGTCTGTTAAGTTGGGAGGTTATAGGGGGAAGGTCAGCAGCCAGCTCAGGGGCCCAGGAGGTAAATTTGGCTGCAACAAAGGGCCTCTAATGACGATTTTTGGTTGGTGAAAGATATGCACTGACGACTAATACAATGTGCAGTCACACAGGTGCAGTGAAAGGTATGCAGTAACTTGTATTACAATACAATGTGCAGCTGTCACACAGGTTCAGTTAACAGGTATGCACAGACTGGTATACTAAACACCGTGCAGTCACACAGGTGCAGTGGACAGGTATGCAATGACTAGTATTACAACTGTGCAGCTGTCACACACACAGGTACCGTGAACAGGTTCAGTGACTGGTATATAATATAACACTATGTGCGGTCACGTAGGTGCACTGAACAGGTATGCAGTGACTGGTATCAATATAATTTGCAGCTGTCACACACACAGGTACCATGAACAGGTGCACTGACTGATATATAACACTGTGTGCTTCTGTCATGCAGGTACAGTAAACATGACCAGGTATGCAGTGACTGGTATTACAAATATGTAGCTGTCACACACACAGGTACTATGAACAGGTGCAGCGACTGGTATATAACACTGCGTGCTTCTGTCACGCAGGTGCAGAAAACATGAACAGGTATGCAGTGACTGGTATTACAAATGTGCAACTGTCACAACACAGGTACCGTAAACAGGTGCAGTAACTGGTATATAACACTGCATGTTTCTGTCATGCAGGTGTAGTAAACATGAACAGGTATGCAGTGACTGGTATTACAAATGTGCAGTTGTCACACACTCACAGGTACCGTGAACATGTGCAGTGACTGGTGTATAACACTGCATGCTTCTGTCACACAGGTGCAGTAAACATGAACAGGTATGCAGTGATTGGTATTACAAATGTTCAGCTGCCTGTCACACACGTGCAGTGAAAAGGTAGGCACTGAATGTGCTTGGCCTGGCAGTGGCACAGTAGGAATTAGCAAGGGGCCAAGGACCAGCTGTGACTGACTGACAGGGCTGTATATGTAAGTGTCAGTGGGACACACACAAAAAAAAAATAGATCACAAGAACAACATTAGCTGTCAAAAGAGCTGTTGAGGGGTGATTTTTAGCAATAAGTATCAGCAAGGAGCAAGCTAACAAGAATAACATAAGCCTAACTAAGCTTTCCCTATGTCTACAGAAGTTTCCTCTCCCTTCTCTAATTACTGCAGCCACACGAGTGAGGGAAATGGCCGACGCTGCCTGCCTTTTATAAGGGGGGGGGGGGGGGGGGCCTCCAGGAGGGAGTGTAGCCTGATTGTCTACTATGTGTCTGCTCACTGTGGTTCAAAGTTAAGCCTAATGATGTAGTATAGGGGGCGGGTTGAACTCGCATATAGTTCGCGGTTTACCGAAGGTCGCGTGAATTGGTTAACGATCGAACCATTCAGGCCATCTCTAATCCCTAGCATAGTCATAGGTCCATCATAGTCTGGGGCCAATTTTAGTAGGAAGCCGATTATCTTATCTGTTAAAAGTGCCTAGAAGCTGCATAAACAACGAAAGATAAAATTGGGTATAACAACTGATGAACACCTGTTCCACAATCAAATTCAGAATTTAAAATGCATTAAAACCCTCAATCCAACGTTCAAGTTTTCGACTTACAAAGACATCTAAAAGATCAGGGGCTTGATTCACAAAGTGGTGCTAACCTACTTAGCACGTCTAAAGTCTTTAGACGCGCTAACCAGGGTGCTAAGTAGGTTAGCACCGGATTTCTCAATCAGATCGCGCGCTAACTTTGCGCGCGCAAAGTTTTACGCGCGCAAAGTTTTACTCGCGCTAAGTCCCATAGGCTTTAATGGGCACTTCGCGCGGAGCGCCCTGCGCTCTGTGCAGTACGCGCGTAAAGTTTTACGCGCATAAAGTTTTGCGCGCGTAAAGTTTTATGCGCGAAAAGCTTGTTTAGACGTGCTAAGGGGGTTTTCACAGGCGTGCTAAGAGTTAGCACCGCTTTGTGAATCAAGCCCCAGTTGTTCATCATGTATTTTTTTGTTTTTTATTTCTCCTGGTGCGTACAAGGCTTTATACAGTTGTAATAACTGTGATACATGTGATGTATGATATGTAATAACTGTATTTTTTTTGTTTAATGTATTTTGTTCCTGCCTTGTTTGTTTGCTGTGATTGGACTCTGAATTGATTGTGTTACTGGAGTCGGGTGGGGGATATACTATTGTTCTGTTGTGTGTTAGCAGACTGGCCTTGTCCTTATCACTTGATTACATTTGAGGTGTGTTTGTTGACAATCCCAATTTATTGTCTGGTAGAGAGGGAGAAACAGTCAGTTTGGTGTGAGACAGCTGGGTGAAAGCTGTATGCTACTCTGCTGATGTAACTTTGCTGACAAATGCTTCATAATAAAGTGTTCATCATCTGATTCCATGTCTGCTCCCTGTTTATGGACAGTCCTCATGTCATATCATGACATATTGGTGAGCAGTGCTGGGACAGAGCAGACTTTGGAAGACCAGAAGCATGGAGGAGATGCTGCAGGAGCTCGAAATCACTACCCTTCGGAAATTATGCCGTAAGAGGGGCTTACATCCTGATGGCCTGAAGAAGCCTCAGCTTGTGGAACTTTTGATGGAGAGGATACAAGCTGCCAGTAATGGTGATTCACCGAGTGAAAGTGGACATGTGCAGACCAATGAAGGCTTGGAGGAACAGGCCCAGGAAGGTATTGCCAGAGGTGAGGACATGCTTCTCCCATTGCTCAGAGTGCTGAGTGAGATGATGGCACAGAATGTGAACCGATCTCAGGGGGGGAATGTCACAGTTAAGTATGGACACTGTTAGACTGTATTCCTTATTCCCCATGTTTGATGTAAACAGGAAATAGATGCCTACTTAGAAACTTTTGAACTGATATGTGAGACATATTGTATCCCAACCAGTGAGTGGCATCGCATTCTGTTGGGAAAGCTGACTGGCCGGGCCAGTGACACTTTTAAATCGCTCCCTCTGGCACTACAAATTAACTTTACTGAATTGAAGCGGGCATTGCTGGCTCGGTATGCCAAAACTCCAGAGACATACAGACAGTCTTTCCGATCCCTGTGTAAGACCTCACAAACCTCTTTTACTGAGTTCGGAGTGAAGCTGAATCATGTTTTCAATCAATGGATTCAGGGCAGCAGTGTCAAGACTTTGGAGGACTTAAAAGAACTTTGTTTGAAGGAACAATTCCTGAGCTGCTGTCCTCCAGAGGTGAAAATGTGGGTGCTGGATCGGAACCCTCCAACAATGAGGGATGCTGCAAAGCTGGCCGATCAGTTTGTGGAGAACCGGTCCCAGGTGTGTTATCTTCTAGAGGATTCGTGTGTCTGTGAAGCATCCAGGACAGCATCGTGTGTAGAGCCCAGGTCCACCACTCCAGAGAGGAGTTCTGCCACTTCAGGTGTTACAAAGAACAAGGTGAGGAAGTCGTGTTTTGGCTGTGGGTCTTACTGAGCACCTGGTGGCAGCATGCCCACATGTGAGCAGAGACAATGGAGTTGCCCTGCTTCCTCTGCCTGCTGATGGTAGGAATGTGACACCCAACTCCTCAGGCATTTCCCCACTCTTAAGAACAGTAGCGGAAAGAGACCATGCAAGAGGGATTAATTATGTTCAGCTATCAAATAATGTTTTGAGCAATAATCTATCTGACCTTACCCAATCCCATGGAGCTCACAGGACAAATTCCAAAGTGTACATTGGACACTTAGGAAGACAAAGCAGCAAATGGGAGTTGGGGGGAGTGTTTGGCTGCTATGGACCAGTGCGTCATATCTGGGTTGCGAGGAGTCCACCTGGATTCGCTTTTGTGGAGTTTGAGAATCCAGAAGATGCAGCAAGGGCTGTAGTTGGATTGAACAGACAAATTGTATGTGGACATCAAGTCAAAGTTGAACTGGCATATACAAAAGCGAGAACAATTAACTATGAACTCCCACCTAGGTTGAGAAGGAGCAGGTGGACAGATTTTCCATGTGCCTGTACCTCAGTCTCACCCAACTAATGGGTTCACCTGGGGGTCCAGGAATGTAAGGGGGGAGGAATGTGATGTATGATATGTAATAACTGTATTTTTTTGTTTAATGTATTTTGTTCCTGCTTTGTTTGTTTGCTGTGATTGGACTCTGCATTGATTGTGTTACTGGAGTCGGGTGGGGGATATACTATTGTTCTGTTGTGTGTTAGCAGACTGGCCTTGTCCTTATCACTTGATTACATTTGAGGTGTGTTTGTTGACCATCCTAATTTATTGTCTGGTAGAGAGAGAGAAACAGTCAGTTTGGTGTGAGACAGCTGGGTGAAAGCTGTATGCTACTCTGCTGATGTAACTTTGCTGACAAATGCTTCATAATAAAGTGTTCATCATCGGATTCCATGTCTGCTCCCTGTTTATGGACAGTCCTCATGTCATATCATGACAATACAGTTTTAAACTCTGGGTGGTTTACCAATGTTGGATTCACTTTGCAAAGATGTAGAATGTTTGCTCAACAATTAGTGTAAAGGTGCAACCTTTTAAGAAGAGGTGGCATAATGTGTTAAAGCACCAGCAGTTTACACTGAAGATACAGATATTGATTGCCTGGTTTCTAATATTTAAAGCCTTGACACAGGTTACTGTTATCTCTAATCATTGCCTTTGAACTTTTGTTATCTGGAATCCCAGGCAAGGATTCCGAAATCCCCTTGAGAGGCTTCATAATCTGATCTATACACATTATGTGTCGGTCAACCAAACCTATTACAACGCATTTACATCAAAATTTAACATTGTATATGGCAAACTGGAATACCAAATGTAGACACTTGCCATGCTAGGTCCAGCATTTTCCTAAATTGAGAGTTTGGTGGAGGTTGGATTATGCAAATACATTCTGTCTTGTGTATGAGAAAAATGAAAGGATTTTGATTCACTCCAAGCTTCCTAAAGTTTACTGAGTTTCAAGAATTGGGAAACTAAATGAAAAAACAAGAAGTTTTAAATCAGGATGATACCATTTATTGGCTAACTACAAATGAATAAGAATAAACAAGCTTTCGGCCTTGCAGCCTTCGTCAGGTTTATATCCTGTTAGTTTGCAAGCTGGTGGTACAGACAGCTTATATACATGCAACATCAAAAGGAAAAACAGATATTTTTTTCAAGCATAAATACATCATTAAGATGCCTTAATACAAACAGACCATCTAAATGGGGTAAGATAAGGATCCTTGTTTACTTTACTTTATTGCTCCCAGACCTGGTATTAGGATTGACCCAGAGGTATCGTAAATTCTTAGTTCACAAGTTCAGCTAGGGTGGCTGAGACAGTTCATATATCATCCATCTCATACCAATATAGAAAGTTGTTGTCCTTATTCAGACCCTTCTGCACAGCTTTGAAACAATTTATACATTTTGTTTCTGCTATTAATCGGTCATTTGACGTTTTGAAGCCGCCCTTCAGGGCAGTGACACGAAGATCATCCATGCTGTGTCCGTTGGACCGAAAGTGTGTAGCAACTGGGAGTCCAGATTTGGTATCATTAATAGTGTGCCTGTGTCCATTCATACGTTTGCGCAGAGTTTGTCCAGTTTCTCCCACGTACATAACATTGGGGCATTTAGCACACATGATCAGATATACCAGATTGGTGGACCCACAAGAAAATTTACCTTGTATTCTGTACTCCTGTTGTGAACCTGGTATCGTTACCCTGTCAGTGGAGTAAATGTGTCTGCAGGTCCCACATATTTTTTGTCGGCAGGGTGATGTTCCGTTTTGTTGAGGCCTATTCAAAGAGCTCCTGACAATCATCTGTTTTAGATTGTGTGGTTGCCGATATGACAAGAGTGGAGGTTTAGGGAATATCGTTCTCAGTCTGTGATCCTTGTGTAAAATGGGATGAAGTTCCTTAGCAATCCTCCTTAAGATTTCCAGGTGTGGGTTGTAGGTGACAACCAAAGGGACACGTTCCTCTTTCTGGTTTTGCTTATATTTCAGGAGTTCAGTCCTGGGGATGTTGCTGGCTTTCCTGATTTGGGCCTCAGCCATGGGAGGACTGTAACCTTGTTTAATGAAAGTGCTCTTAAGGTGATCCAGGTGCTTGTCTCTGTCCATCCTGTCAGAACAAATCCGGTTGTACCTTATAGCTTGGCTGTAAATTATAGAGT
Organism: Hyperolius riggenbachi; assembly: GCF_040937935.1. Lineage (NCBI taxonomy): Eukaryota > Metazoa > Chordata > Amphibia > Anura > Hyperoliidae > Hyperolius > Hyperolius riggenbachi. Next base: position 237,704,181 of record NC_090650.1, read on the forward strand.
TCTTAATGTGCTTGGGATGAAAACTGTCATATCTTAGGTATGTGGGACGGTCTGTAGGTTTGCGATACACAGAGGTTTGTATGTTGTTACCCCTGATGTATATGGTGGTGTCCAGAAAGTTAATCTCTGTGTGAGAGTAGGTAAGTTTCAATTTGATTGTAGGATGGAAGGCATTGAAGTTCCTGTGGAACTGGAGAAGATCATCCTCACTTGCGGACCAGATGATTAAAATATCATCAATGAAGCGGAAGTAGGCCAAGGGTTTTATGCCACATGCATTGAGGTATTCCTCTTCGATTTTGGCCATGAATAGATTTGCATACTGTGGAGCGAATCGCGAACCCATTGCCACGCCCATCTGCTGTAAATAGAGGTCCTGTCCAAAAGTGAAATAATTATGAGTGAGAATGAATTTGATCAGTCCAGTAATAGGCTTTACAGGTATGCCCTGACCCTGAAGATATTTACGGCAGGCCGCAATACCATCATCATGGGGAATGTTCGTGTACAGGGACTCCACGTCCATCGTGGCCAGTATGGTTTAAATGAAAAAAGTAAGCTTCTAAAAGGAAACCATTAAGCCGCTCACAAATGTCCTTGTGATTAGTTGTAATATGCATTAGGTCCTACTTCCAGGTAATGGAGGAACACTGTTCAATATCAATGTTACCAAATGGGCCAAATGTTTCCAAGTATTTTTGCAATTAAAATAGCCTGTGCTGCAAAATCAATACATTGCACAAGAAAATATGTTTTGTTAATGTTAATGTACTGGGTGCTATAAGGAAAAAAATTAACATTTAAGGAAATGGCAAAATATCACTTACTTCCCAATAGAAGGCCACCTACCATTGTTTTTTTTTATTTTTTTATTTTTAATTCATGTCTTAAAATATAACATTGAATATACAAGCACAGGAGTGGACTTACTCATCCTCAATCTACTGTGGCTGGAAGTGTACTGGTTAAGGGCTCTGCCTCTGACACAGGAGAACAGGATTCAAATCTTGGCTCTGCCTGTTCAGTAAGCCAGCACCTATTTCAATAAGGAGCAAGTCTCCTTAACACTGCTACTGCCTACTGAGTGTGCTCTAGTGGCTGCCTTGCAAGTGCTTTGAGTCCAACAGGAGAAAGGCGCTATACAAATACTGCAATTATTATTATTAATGTCATTGGAGTACAGTCACTGAAACCCTTTAAATATATTGTGTGCAGGCCATGCATGTTACATTCATGGTAATGTACACAATTTATGTAACCAGTTACATTCTGCATAACTCACATTGCATACAGTAGGCAACACCTATATCGCTCGTGTAACAGGAAACATAGTTGTATATATAAAGCAAGTTATGTAGTTTGCAAAAACTTCCGTAGTGCGCTGCCTGCACATGGTATGTTTCATGAGGTTTAGCAAATAAAATGTAAGGGAAACTATGTTCATTGTACAGGATAGTAAAGACAACAGCTTGTGCTATCCAAAATAATAAAACCAAGGCCCTTGGTACCATAAACAGTGTAGATTCCAATATGTACAGTTAGGTTAGGCCTGATGTTTTGTGCCAGCATGGTGCTTTAAGTCCACTAATGCTGCACACCTACTGGAAGTTGAATTTGTATGTTTGACTCTTCTTTGATGATGATAGATTACATTGAATTGAATTACTTAACAATAGCCACATTCCAAAAATTAAATGGCTGGTTAGCTCTAAGTGAATCAGTGCTGATGCAGATAGTAAGTGTCTTCTTCTCTTAAGCTAGTGAGTTTTCCAGAATGGTGGTTTTGGGGATTCCTTTTTCAGACCTTTATATTCCTTTATATATTTACAGGGACCCTCCACCAGTGGTGCTCATCTGAGCTAGGATATCCGAGGTACTCGGATATCCTAGCTCTTTTTTCACTATTCGAGCTCGAATACCGAACTCAAATAGTATTAGTATCCGGGCAGTGATATCCGAGCGCACTCGGATAGCAAGTAGTGTTGGGCGAACAGTGTTCGCCACTGTTCGGGTTCTGCAGAACATCACCCTGTTCGGGTGATGTTCGAGTTCGGCCGAACACCTGACGGTGCTCGGCCAAACCGTTCGGCCACATGGCCGAACTAAGAGCGCATGGCCGAACGTTCCCCGAACGTTCGGCTAGCGCTGTGATTGGCCGAACGGGTCACGTGGTTCGGACCCGAACGCGCTCTGATTGGCCGAACGGTCACGTGGTTCGGGTAAATAAATACCCGAACCACGTCATATCTCCGCCATTTCTCTGTGGGTTTAGCTTTGGGTAGGCAGGCAGGGTAGTTCGCTCTCCAGCCACGCTAGCCAGGGTCCCCCCCAGTCATTGTGTGTCGCTGCTGGGAACAGTAGTACACCGCTCGCTCAGCCACACTATATAGCATTCTGTTTACTGTTCTGTGTACCTCGCTCAGCCACACTATATAGCATTCTGTTTACTGTTCTGTGTCTGCTGGGAATAGTAGTACACCGCTCGCTCAGCCACACTATATAGCATTCTGTTCACTGTTCTGTGTCTGCTGGGAATAGTGGTACACCGCTCGCTCAGCCACACTATATAGCATTCTGTTTACTGTTCTGTGTCTGCTAAGAATAGTGGTACACCGCTCGCTCAGCCACACTATATAGCATTCTGTTTACTGTTCTGTGTCTGCTGGGAATAGTGGTACACCGCTCGCTCAGCCACACTATATAGCATTCTGTTTACTGTTCTGTGTCTGCTGGGAATAGTGGTACACCGCTCGCTCAGCCACACTATATAGCATTCTGTTTACTGCTCTGTGTCTGCTGGGAATAGTGGTACACCGCTCGCTCACCCACACTATATAGCATTCTGTTTACTGTTCTGTGTCTGCTGGGAATAGTGGTACACCGCTCGCTCAGCCACACTATATAGCATTCTGTTTACTGTTCTGTGTCTGCTGGGAATAGTGGTACACCGCTCGCTCAGCCACACTATATAGCATTCTGTTTACTGTTCTGTGTCTGCTGGGAATAGTGGTACACCGCTCGCTCAGCCACACTATATAGCATTCTGTTTACTGCTCTGTGTCTGCTGGGAATAGTGGTACACCGCTCGCTCACCCACACTATATAGCATTCTGTTTACTGTTCTGTGTCTGCTGGGAATAGTAGTACACCGCTCGCTCAGCCACACTATATAGCATTGTGTGTACTGCCACTCTGTGTACACGGCTCAGCCAGACTATATAGCATTGTGTGTACTGCCACTCTGTGTACACCGCTCAGCCAGACTATATAGCATTGTGTGTACTGCCACTCTGTGTACACCGCTCAGCCAGACTATATAGCATTGCGTACTCTGCCAGTCAGTGTGTATATTGCTGGGATCAGTAATACTCCACTCACCGCCAACCACTATATGAGCTCACCATGAGTTCCTCAGAGACCTCCGCTGTGAGCAGCACTCCCAACAACAGCAACAGCCAACGCCCCACGCAAGCTATAACATCCACCCCAGCAGCCAGTGGTCAGCAGCAGCCCTCCCCGGAGGAGAACGTTGTGTCCATCGGTCCGTCGCCAGAGCGATTAATGAGGGCTGCCATTGAGGAGATGATGGGGCCTGATGTGGAGGAGGAGGTCTGGCTCAGGCCAGCATCCCAAGTTAATGTTGAGGACGATGAGGGGTCTGTGTCTGGGGATGTTGGGGTGGCAGAGGTGGTGGGTGGGTCAGACTCAGGAGAAGAGTTGTATGATGAGGATGATGATCGGGACCATCTGTATGTGCCTCAGAGTCCGACCCCGGAAAACATGTTGTATCGTGTGTTTAGGTACTAAAATCTGCGTTCCCACTTCCCAGTACTGCCCGCAGTGCCCGGGTTCACGGATCCATATAATTTTTTGGGCAGCACTATCAAACTGTGGTACTATGAGTGAGTTGCCATGGTCCTTCTGTGCTGCCTGTCACACTCACCGTCTGTCTGCAGATGGATTGTTCAACACAGCTACGCCATCTGACATGTAGTCCTGGACCTTGACCATCTTCTCCAGGCGATTGGTGTTGGAGGACGTGGAACTGCCCGATTGCTGTTCTGTGGGCTGCTGCATGGGTGTCAGAAAATGTTCCCACTCCAAGGACACTGCCAATACCATTCCCTTTTCGGCACTAGCAGCAGCTTGTGTTCTTTGCTGCCCTCCTGGTCCTCCTGGGTTTGCTGAAGTCAGTCTGTCGGCGTACAACTGGCTAGAGAAGGAGGAGGATGTCAATCTCCTCTCTAAAGTCTCCATCCTCAAGGGCCTGCTGGAATTGTTCCATTTTTGACCTGTCTGACACTTTCTTCAATCAGTTTTTTAACATTGTGTTTGTATAAACTGGGTATAAACCCAGTAATTGGTGTTGTCCAGATTCCAGAATAATGAATAATAATGAATAGTGAATAATGCGCGGGCCGCGTTCAATGCAGTCTAGCATGAATTGAGCCATGTGTGCCAGAGAGTCCTGCCAGACTCCTCTGTCTTCATGTTCTTGTGAGCGTTGTGATTGTTGTGATGCACCATATTCGTCACCAGCATCACTTTCTTCATCTTCTGCTGTCCATTCCCGCTAAATTGTGGAAGTCCAACGTCCAACGTGCACCGCTCTGTCCCTCGGCAGTGGGGGCATCCAATTCCTGCTCCAACTCCAGCTGTTCCTCGTCCTGTTCTTTGTCATAGCTGGGACCAGCGTTTCCTGAGGCAGGTTGCCTGATGTTGGTATCATCACGCTGATCGTTTTCATCTTCAGAATCCCCCACTTGCATCATGCCAGCGGTTTCCATCTTCAACATTGATTTCTTCAGTAAACACAGCAGTAGTATTGTAATGCTGACTGTAGAGTTGTCACTGCTCAGTCACAAGCAACGTGGATTGCTCAAAATTTTGGAGGACTTGGCAGAGATCCAACATGGTGGCCCAATCAGATCCACAGAAGCTTGGTAGCTAGCTAGCTGCTGGAATGCGCCTCGGCACTGCGCAAAAGCGTGCTAGCATGTGCAGCGTAGAATTCCAGCGCGTAGGGAGGGACATCACCCAACGAGCGATGGTGCGCTAGCATCTCTTGGTGAGTCCTTCAGAAGCGGTACTGGACTTTTAACAATGTTTGTTTTTTTTTCCTTCAACAGATCTGCCACGTTGGAGTGAGGAGGACGCCGCCGACCCCGACACCAAGCTGAACCCCGGCGAACTCCAAGCAGAGGATCTTCAGGAACCCTCAAGGCTTTGAGCAAGCTGAGGAGGATCAGCAGTCCCGACGAGACCTCTCCTCATATGCGACTGAGTGCAGTGGATCTCCCCAGAACAACCTCTCAGTTGTCACTTTGTCACTGGTCACTTTGTCACTTTGTCACTTTATCACTTTGTCACTTTGTCACTTTGTCATTTTGTCACTTTGTCACTTGTCACTTGTCACTTGTCACTTGTCACTTTGTCATTTTGTCACTTTGTCACTTTGTCACTGGTCACTTTGTCACTTTTCACTTTGTCACTTATCACTTGGTCACTTGTCACTTGGTCACTTGGTCACTTGTCCAGATGATCTCGGTACACCTCCTGCGATTCAAATTCCTGCACACATTGCTCTGGGATTTGGGTGTGATGAATGATGCATCTAACTGGCCACCGGAGGCAATTAAGGCCTTCAAAACATTGAAAGCAGCTTTCTGTTCCGCCCCCATTTTGCGTCATGTTGAGTTGTTGATGTCATGTTCATCCTCGGCCTCGCCTTGCATTTCAGTGCGAGGTGCATTTTCCACAGAAAAAGGTTGTGAATCCGGGCACAACATTTGTGGCTGTTCCATTGACCTTTCACAGGTAGAAGATTGTGGGGGTGGGAATAGCTCCTCCGAATAGCCCATTGTGTCCTGAAAACTACTCATTGCATTGCTTTGCGCACACATTTTTTTGTCCTCATGCAAGGCCTGAGTTGCACCTGAAAGCGTGGCCTTCTCCTCCTGCGCCTCCTCCTGTTCCATCACGTGTGCTGCTGCTGCTGCTGGGTTAGCGTTACCGGTCCCTGTTTATTGAACCTCTTATCTTTATTACATTTATGACTGCATGGCGGTAAAAAGCATGCTATCCGCACGCTTCTTGTCCTCATGCAAGGCCTGGGTTGTTGTGTCTCAAAAAGCGTGGCCTTCTCCTCCTGCGCCTCCTCCTGTTCCATCACGTGTGCTGCTGCTGCTGCTGGGTTAGCGTTACCGGTCCCTGTTTATTGAACCTCTTCTCTTTATTACATTTATGACTGCCTGGCGGTAAAAACCATGTTACCTGTGCAAAGAAACATGACATTTTCAGCATTTAAAAGACAATTTTTCCTTTGAAACTTTACAATCAATTTTCTCAAAAACTATAAGCTCTTTTTGCTAAAAAAATTTTTCCTCTTGTACCCACTCCCAAGGTGCACATACCCTGTAAATTTGGGGTATGTAGCATGTAAGGAGGCTTTACAAAGCACAAAAGTTCGGGTCCCCATTGACTTCCATTATGTTCGGAGTTCGGGTCGAACACCCGAACATCGCGGCCATGTTCGGCCTGTTCGGCCCGAACCCGAACATCTAGATGTTCGCCCAACACTAATAGCAAGCAGCTATCCGGAGATATCCTAGCTATCCAAGCTCGGATAGCGTCACGAGCTCGGATAGCGTCACGACAGACGTCACCTCGAGTCCTCACAAGCGAATCAGAGGGCTCCCAGTCCTCTGACTGCAGCCAATCACAGAGAGGGAGCCTGGCCAAGCCCCCCTCTATAAATAGCGGACGCCATCTTGCCTCACTCGTCCTGCTTGCGACTTACTGACTGATAGTACTGAGAGACTGCTCCAGTGCTTTTTGTCTGTGTGAAAGTGCATTTCTATTGTTCTAAACCAAGTGTTTTTACACTCCAACACTTGATATTCAACTGTCTTGCTTTGTATTGTAGATAGATTGTATTTTAGGCAGTTTAGTTTGTGTGATTACTAGGGACTAGGGAGGGAGACAGTCTGTTACTGGTGCTGCTGCAGGCCTGCAGCCAGCAGCTAGGCCCTGTGCCTAGGCAAGGCAGCCTGCCCTGCTCTGTGCTCTAGTCTCTAGTTACCTTACCTGACTCTCACCTGTGCTACTCTACTCCTTTACTACTACTACTCCTTTACTACTACTTCTGTGTTATAGATTTGTACTATTTTGTAGTTAGCAAGGCCCAGCTTTACTGCTATACCTGTCCTGCTGTATCTGCTCTCTGTAATCTAGTCACACCTGTTCTATTATTTAGCTAGATTCTTCTATTGATTAGTTAGTAGTACTGTAGTGTACTGTACTCTAGTCTGTGTATAGGGACCGTCCGTCACCGCGTTACCTAGGGTCTTTGTGTGCGCAGTGCACATCTGCGCTGTCTGCACCCTCTCGTTAGTGCTACACCCGTCCTATTGTTTATATATTACTTCTATTGTGTATTCACTGAATTGTACTGTAGTCTGTGTATAGGGACACCGTCAGTCAGCGTCAGCTAGGGTCTTTGTGTGCGCACTGCGCACTCTCTCGTTAGCGCTACACCGATCTCTGCTGTAGAGTACACCTGTCCGTCACCTCACACACCCACCACCACCAGTCCCACCCCATTAAAGTACCCCACTTGTCCCACCCGCCTTTACATACATACGTTTTTTCTTTTCATTTGTATAATATTAAAAATATACGATGTCTGGCACTGGCAGCTGTGGTTTGGGCAGGGGCAGCAAGGGCATCGCCAACAGAGGAGGTTGTGGGCGTGGCAGCTGCGCCTCCACCACTATGCGCAGTTCTGCGTCTGCACCAGTGGCTATTCCGCCATTAGCCACTGGCCGTGGACGCCTTGGCCGCCCAACAGCAGGGAGTCACGCTGCAGAGACACAGCAGCAGCAGCAGCATGTGGCGCAGATGTTCCTCCCACCGCCAGGTCATAGCCGTCCTATTGAGGAGAAGGACGCAGACGCTCTGGTGGAACTGATGGTGGCTGAGCAGGCCACCATTAGCTCTGGAACCGAGTCCTCCACCCCCGCCACCACTCCTGTTCGCAAGAGCAGCAGCAGCCGCCCAGCACTGCCTGGGGGGGAGGAGGAGGAGTGCAGTTCTCCAGCCCCAGCGGGCAACACCAGCACCCTGTCACTCAGCAGCACCTTCATGTTATCGCCAAGCACAGCGGGGCTATAGAGTGCTGTTGCGGCAGAATTGGAGGAGGAAGGAATGCTGATGGGCACTTTGGGGGATGATGCTTTGGACAGTCAGACAGTGGTGACTGTCCATCTGTCCATGCATGCAGAAGGGGAGTTTTGGGGATCCCAGCAGGACATGTTTGCGGAGGGGGAGGATGATTATGACAGGGTGAAGGACAAAGACTGGGTGCCAGGTCCTGGGAGTCGGGATATCATCAGCTCTGAGGAGGAGGAGGAGGAAGCGTCTGTGGGCCTTGCTAGAAGGATCAGCATCGCAGGCATGGGCAGGATCACAAGTGGCCGTGGTATGCAGGCCACACAGTGTGCTGATCAGGAGACGAGTTCTGCCAGTGCCACCACCAGCCGCACCAAGAACCCCCCCCCCCCCCCCCAACCACCACAGGGAGACCAGCGGCAGCAGCACCTTCCAGCCGAAGGGGCAACTTCACCTCCCCAATATGGAATTTTTTCACCTTGCCATATTTGGAGTGCAAGTATGCCACCTGCAACCAGTGCCGCAAGCAGCTCAGCAGAGGAAAGGAGCCCTCTGTGTTTGGCACCACCTCTCTGGTCAACCATCTTGCAGGGAAACACTTTCATGAGCATGAGGAGTTCGTGAAGTTGAAGGAAGCTGGCAGTGGCAGTGGCAGACCCGCCACCACTGCGAAGCCGTCGACAGCAGCCACCCACCCTCCTCCACCTCCTCCAGCAGCACCAGCAGGAGTGCGTCAGCAACGCACTGCTCCTCCTCCCTCTGCAACTCCTGCCGCTGACACTGAGGCCTGTTCTGGCAGCCAGTCCTCAGTGGCCTTCTCTGCTCCCTCCACTGATTCCCGTGCCAGCAAAACAAAAAGCGTCGCCGGACCCTGCTCAGCGACACCTTCCAGGGGGTGGTCAGGGTACTGCCTCCCAGCAGCCGTCGTGTGCGTCAGCTGAACGGCTTGCTGGCACGGGCCATGTGCTCCCAACTCCTGCCTTATTCCCTTGTGCAGGAGGGGAGCTACATGCATGCACTCCTGATGTGTGCAGCCCCCGATTGGCCAATCCCCAGCCGACATTTTTTCGCACGCACGGCCATCACTGCACTTCACCGCTCTATGATGGCCAATGTCGGGAGAGGGCTGGATCACGCGGTGGGTCAACGGGTCCATGTCACCATGGACTCGTGGAGCAGCCGGCTTGGGACAGGCCGCTATCTGTCCTTCACCGCGCATTGAGTCAGCTTGGTGGAAGGGGGTGAGGAGGGGGGAGCAGCATCGGGCACTGTCAGAGCAGCAGCACCAACAACGCAGTGGGTGGTGCCACCATGCAGGGTCAGCGGAACAGCAGCAGATTCCTCTGATCCGCTTCCATCCTCCGGCACACCAGCCCAAACCCCCCGCCTCAGCAGCAGCGTGAAGCCCCGCCACTGCCAAGTGCTGCTGGAATTGGTCAGCCTGGGGAAGACCAAACTGACAGCGAACCACATCCTGGCCAAACTCCGAGAGTAGGAGAGGAATTGGCTGACCCCCAGAGGCCTCAGAGTTGGAGAGGTGGTGTCTGACAATGGGGCAAACCTGATTGCTGCCATCAGCAGGGGAGACCTGACCCACATCCCCTGCCTGGCGCACACGTACTGAACCTGGTAGTCCAAAAGTTCCTGTGGACCTACCAGGGGATGGACCGACTCCTTGAGGCAGCAAGGAAGGTTGTGCGTCATTTCCGGCACTCGCCTGCAGCCGTGGCAAGCCTGGGAGAGGTGCAGAAGGAGCTGCACCTGCCACAGCACCGGCTCATGCTCGATGTTCCAACTCGCTGGAACTCCACCCTGGCGATTTTGGAGCGTCTGGTTGAACAGAGGCAGGCTGTCAGCCAGCACGTTGCATGAGCAACAGTTGCCTCCCTCACTGCAACTGGGCGTGCCGCCACCAACCTCCCGTCCATCATTTCCACGGAGGACTGGGGGCACATGCAGCAGGTGTGCTCAGTCCTGGCACCCTTCCTGCAGGGCACCAACATGGTGAGCAGGGACCATGTAATGGTGTGCGAGTGGGTCCCCTTGGTGTGTGTGCTGGACAGGGCCCTGTATGCACTGGTGGAAGAGGGAGCGGCAGCCTTGGACTAGCAGGAGCTGCAGGCAGCTTCACAGGCCACCTCTGAGGAGGAGGGCTTGGAGTTGGTGGAGGTCCCTGACCTTGCTGCTGATGAGGGGGAGCAGCAGAGCGCAGCTGGACTGGAGCGGGGGTGGAGAGAGAATGAGGTGTAGAGGGCAGAAGAAGAGGAGGACAGCACTGTTGGCTCTGGGGCTGCCGATGATGTGCCAGCAGACGTGGCCAGACTCTTCCCAATGGCAGCGCACATGCTGAGGTGCCAGTGCAAGGACCCAAGGGTCATCCAGATGAAGAAGAGGGAGGACATTTGGATCTGCATGATGCTGGACCCACGTCTGAAGGGAAAGCTCAGCCAGTTCCTACCTGCAGGAGGAGACAGTGCGCAACAAATGAGGGATTTGCAGCTGTCCCTTGTTGAGCACTTGCAGGAAGCCTTCCCTGAGCCATCCACCCCCACTGTCCAGCCAGCACAGAGGCAGCAGCTGGTGCCTGCATCCACCAGCAGCAAGCGCACACGCACCACAGACCTGCTGTCTCTGACCAACGAGCTCTACATGAGTGTAGAGCTACCAGGGAGTAGAGAGGAGGTGCCTGCAGCAGCATCCTTCTCCTCCAGTCACAGACAGTGCTTGACCCGCATGGTGGCTGACTACATGGGGTCCTTCAGCGGGCTTGACAGCGTGGCCCCTGTTGATCCCATGGAGTATTGGGTCAAGCACCTGCCGATCTGGAGCGAGCTTGCGCAGTACGCCCTGGAAGTGCTCTCCTGCCCCCCTTCCAGCGTACTGTCAGAGCGTTGCTTCAGTGCAGCCGGTGGATTCGTCACTGAGAACAGACTGACGTTTCTCAAAATGAACCAGGCTTGGGTGGAAGGCGAATTCCTGGCCCCTGTTGTCAGCGAGAGGGGGACATGAAGTGGCGCACACACACATTACACCTGCTGCTGCTGCTGTATTTCTTCCTGCTGTCTGTGTGTCTCCACTGCCAGGGAACACATTACAAGGTGCTGCTGCCCATGCGCCACCAGCTATTACACTCAACAATAGCTGCATTAATTTGAAAAAAAAAAAAATTATTTTAGAGGTGTCCGGGTTGAAAACTGTGCTGTCCCAATTGTGTATTGGACACAATGTGGGCTTCACAACCGCTGTCTGGAACCTCATGCTGTGTATTTACGGCCCTGGAACCACCGCTAGGACCCAGGGCCTACTATGTCTCGCTGCCTGCCCTCCTGCCTGCTGCCAAATGCCAGTCTGCCACACACTTATCCTCCTCACACTGCCTGCTGTTATATTTCCTCCTGCTGTCTGTGTCTCCTCTCTACTGCCAGGGAACACATTACAAGGTGCTGCTGCCCATGCGCTACCAGCTATTACGCTAAAAAATAGCTGCCTCCTGCCTGCATCAATTTGAAAAAAAAAATTGTACTTAATTTAGAGGTGTCCAACACACATAATATAATGATAGAGAAGAAGATGATATAGAAGAAGAAGATATAGAAGAAGATGAAGAAGAAGAAGAAGAAGAGGAAGAAGAAGATATAGAAGAAGAAGAAGACGTAAATGAAGACTTCCAACAACCATTTTGGACACACCTTCTCATGCCAACACTTTTCATGAAGTTAATTTACTATTTTGATACCTTTTTTAAAACTACTACATCACCACATAATCACTTGATGTTTTTCTTCATAAAAAGGTGGTTTCATACATCATTGACCTCCAATACAAGTTTTACAAGCTATTTAAGGCCAGCTTGAATATTTTACTCGAATACAGACTCGGATAGTGACGTCGGATATCCGAGATCGAATCGGATATTCGATTAACTCGAATATCAAACTTCTAGTGAATTCGGATAGTTTACTATCCGAATTCGACCAAACTCGAATAGGATAATGAGGTATCCGAGCAACACTACCCTCCACCACTTTGAGAGCTAATTAGCCAAAAAGAAAAAAATGTAGACCTTACATGAAATGGTGGTATACAACCTTATTAGCTCTCTTGTCTGTTAACACATCAAACCTACTAAGCACAGTAGGCTATTTGCCCTGGTCTGTATAGTTCCATGCTTCAAGCAAGCACATAATTAAAGTTATGTGATTTCCCCCATTAAATTCAGTAGACTATGGCACCAATGCGATAATCAGAACCTGAAATATTATCTAATATGCTTGGATACCTTCTCTTTTCAATAAAAGTTTAAAGCTTTTCCCTTATCATATTCTAGAGAGAAATACAATGAAGAATCAGATGTTTTCACAGACCTAAGTACACAATGTAACAAACATAAACGGAAGCACAAATTACCAGGAAATAAATCTTGTGCTATTCATAAAAACAAGTGCAGGTTATTTGTGTAATAATAACTATTATAATCTATAGTAAAACAATAAACAATATTAAAAAAAATCATAAGTGTTTAAAGGAAAATACTCTTTTTCAGAAGTTTTAAACACCTAATGCAACATGCACAAAACAACCCAGCTTCTTAGCTAACTCCTGAACACAGCTTAGCTCATATTTATTCAGTTTCACAGCAAGTGATGCCATTGATGCCCAAATCTAAGAAAATAATTTATATTCCCCGTCTCTGAGACTTCCCCTCGTTTTCTGTCCTACCCAGAACTGAGTAAATCCATTTTGCGGCCGCTGTACACATGCTGGTCTGACTTCCAATTCTCGGCCATGGTGTTCATTATCGGCTACTATGGCTGAGTTCAGACCAGTGTGTGTACATATCTTAAGGCCTGTTCGCACTCCCCCAATCTAAAATATTTTAATTTCTAGAGGAGATTTTTTTTCCCATTTACTATTCTTACAAGTGTATGAAAAATAGGCATAAAACAGAGAAGTCCCTCACAATTAAAGGGTGAACAATGGTGACCAAGAACTTGTTCACCTATTGCAACAGGATCTGGATAGGATGGCTATATGGGCACATACATGGCAGATGAAATTCAATGTTGACAAATGTAAAGTCATGCATTTTGGTCGTACCAATGGTCTAGCACCATACAAAATAAATGGGATACAGTTGGGGACATCAAACTTGGAGAAGGACTTAGGAGTACTCATCGACAACAAGTTAAATAATCGTACTCAATGCCATGCCGCTGCAGCTAAAGCTAACAAAATTTTGGGATGCATTAAAAGGGAAATAAAAACTCGAGATGCTAGCATAATATTTCCCCTGTTTAACTCTCTAGTAAGGCCACATCTGGAATATGGAATTCAGTTCTGGGCACCACATTACAAAAAAGATATTGCAGTTTTAGAGCAGGTGCAAAGACGAGCAACAAAATTGATATGTGGGATGGAAGGTCTCGCTTACCAAGAAAGATTAGATAAACTGGGTTTATTTAGTCTAGAGAAAAGACGCCTTAGAGGGGATCTAATTAACATGTAAAAATACATCAGAGGGCAATATAATAGCTTGGCGGATGAGCTTTTTGTCCCTAGGCCTTCTCAAAGGACTAGAGGACATGATCTGCGCATGGAGGAAAAACGTTTTAGCCATTTATTTAGGAAAGGGTTATTTACAGTAAGAGTGATTAAGATGTGGAATGCATTGCCACAGGAAGTCGTTATGGCAAACTCTATACCTGCATTTAAAGGGGGCTTAGATGCTTTCCTTGCGTTGAAAGACATCCATGGCTACAATTACTAGGTTATGCCTAATGATGTTGATCCAGGGATTTTATCTGATTGCCATCTGGAGTCGGGAAGGAATTTTTCCCTTTTTGGGCTAATTGGACCATGCCTTGTAAGGGTTTTTTCGCCTTCCTCTGGATCAACAGGGATATGTGAGGGAGCAGGCTGGAGTTGTACTTTGTACTGGTTGAACTCGATGGACGTATGTCTTTTTTCAACCAAAATAACTATGTAACTATGTAACCATTACATTTATAAAGGGGACCTGTCATGGCCCCAAAACATGTTGGCTCTTCTTGATGTAATGCCCTTGATGGAACAAATGTGCATGACATTTTTGAGATACTGGTGTGCGGACTGCAACCTACTACTATTGCGAGCAATGGAAGTTCCCTGTGTACAGCACGCAGAGTATGTATTCTTTGGTCCAAGAAATGCAATATGAACCATCAGTTTTGACAATTCTTGGCTGGCTGTAAATGCAAGTGGAATATATAAATATATATGTGCGCCATGTGTGAAAGGTGCCATAGGAAAACATGGACATTACTTTGAAAATCAGTTTTCATTCAGTTATAGCTGAGAGCAACTGATTAAGTGTGAACGGGGCCTAAGCATCAGAGCACTTCCTTCTCACCTTCCCACACTAACATGAGGAAAGGCGTAAGATGAGGAAATAAAAATATTTTACAAGTAAACTTGAGAAATGATAATAAATTAACAAGTAATGATTTTAACAATTCCAGCCGAGATAAAAACAAACAAACAAAAACTACATTTTAGATGACTATTAATGAATTGATATAACGGTTTCCAATATTTGTAATATTCCACATGCAGGTATCCATCTACTTTCATTAAACAACAACAAAAAACAAACAAAACAAAAAAACACAACACTTTATTTTCTTTTATGGGGTAAATCATTTTCAAATGAAAAAGCTGTCAGCTAAATGTACCCTTAAATGAGTGATGACATTATTATTAAATATAATTCTCCAGCACATAAAAAGATTCAGGCCAACAGCTGTACACTTTCATTTGAAATCCCAACCACTGTGAATCTGCAGCACATAAACAAGGCAAAGCAGTGGGGCAAAGGATAAATAACACTGAAGAAACATTTGACATTGTATCTTTTTAATGTTGATTAGAGAGGAGATGCAATATTGCTTAGCAGCCGAGAAAGTAATTACATGGATTTGCATCATAATTTCACCCTATGGTCCAGAAAATCCTTAAACACTGTGTTTACAATGCATCTCATGCATACAAAAGATTTACTGGAACAGTTTTCTGAAACCATTAATATCTCAAGTGATTCTGCAGAATGTTTTCTGAACCATAGCCTGGCCGTTTCACACTTATCTAATCCTAATGAATCGGGCGCATCACAGTGAGAGCTTTTCAGAAGGTTATACTTTAATGGCCATTAATTTGCTCTGTATAAGGAATATAATAAAAGATATATCTTGGTTTTCAGCCGTGATGTCATCTACCCACTTCTAGCATGATTACCAAGTACATCTTTCAGCTTCCCCTCTTACAAATCATTGACAGAAGCTCCTAAATAGGCCTCAGTTGATTCATTTAACAAAGGATGTGAGTCTTTAAAATGATAACAGGTATTTTCCTGCTATACCAGCTGGGACTTATTTTAAAGCTCAACTTCATTTTTTTACTTGCCTATATAAAAAAAGTACTCTGTTGGAGGTGCTTTAAAAGTGTGTATAGTTAGGAGTGTATGGATCCTACCGCCTTAAGGACAAACCACAAAGGTAAGAATACTTTTTATTCATGCACATAAGACAACACGTTTCATGGGCTGGCACGCTTCCTCAGGTCAATACAAAAGCGCCTATAACTAAAACATATAAACATATGTTCTGTTTGCTCACAGACCATAGGTATAGTTTTAATAGTTTTACAAATATACAGTAATATTATAAAACATTTCTTTAGTAAACGTTAAAAACTATAGTTCTATACATTTCATTCCATAAGTCCATTCAAGGGTTACAATGATTTAGGACCCATTGTCTTATATCCTCTATAATATTATCCCTGTGTCCCTGCGTGTGCTGTCTGTCTGTGTGTAGCATTGTCCGTGCTGAACTGCTGTGCGCATGTGCGCAGCACGGATCCAGCCTCACAGAGAGTGAGACAGGAAGACGGGACAAGGGAGCCGAGTGGGCGCCATGAGAGCGGGCGGCCAGGTGTGCAGGGAGTGAGCGGGCAGCCGGATGAGCGGTGGGTGTGTGCACGGCGGCGGGTCAGCGGGCAGCTGGGTGTGCGGCGGGTGAGTGGGCAACCGGGTGTGCGGCGGCTCAGGGTCTGGCTGGGTGTGTGGCGGGTGCGCGCGTGGTGGTGGTTGAGCGGACGGCAGGGTGTGCGGCGGGTGCATGCGCGGCGGCAGGTGGGGCTGAGAAACATAGACCTGGAGCCCATTTTTAAACGGGCTTAGGTCTACTAGTGCAAAATGTATACTTACCTTTGTGGTTTGTCCTTTAAGGATACCAGAGGTCAAATATTTTTGAGAAAGGGGGAAGCAGGAATATACTGTTACCTGTGCTGATGCCTACCACTCTCCTCCCGTTTTCCTCAAAGTCCCCCAAAACTCACCTAAACATCACTACGCCATACGCATGACATCATATGCATGCACAGTCAGCCACGGGACATTTGTAGGACTTTCGCAGCCCGGCCAGCACCTGTGGAGTGAAGATCGACCTGGGCCCACCAGAGGAGGATTACGAGGGGGTTTTAGGTGAGTTAAAGGGGGCTTTGAGGAGAATGGGAGAAGTAGTAGGCAAAAATATTTGATCTCTGGCATTCGTTAAGAAGGTAAGAGCCATACACTCCTAAATATACACATTTGTTATTAGAAATTTAGGGCGTCTCCAACAGAGTACTTGGACTGGCCTAACCCTTCAGGGTCTCATATTGTAAACATTAGTGCTTCCAATACATTTGGGCCTATTGCACAAACAAGCGGTATAATTGCAATGCACAAGCAGCACACAATAATTTAACTGGTACTAACAAGATTGGGCAAGCACGAATTAGCCTATTAGCGCAACTCACATTACCTAGTTAATGCTCGTTACACTGCATGTTACCATAGCGATGCTCACACTTTTCATATGTTGTGGTGTCCAATAAGGATACAATCTTGGTTGTAAAATCTTACCAAATCTATGTAGTAGAAGAGTAAATTGAGTGAATATCCTTTGGCAATATCTCATATTACATAGATGTGGTAATATTGTACACCTTTACAATGTAGGCACATGATTGTTTCCTTGAGTCAGAACTTCTGAAGTGAACACTTTGTTGAGAGAATTACATGGGGATAGAGTATAGAGGGAAGAAGCTACATATACGGTGAAAATTATCAGAAGTTTGATAAAAAATAGACAGGTAAAACTCGGTCCTCATTCCCCAACCATGTGCCTGTATGAATATACAATGTATGGCCAATTCTGATATAGTAAACTTCTAAAATATAGTAACAATAACAATAACATTTCTATAACACTTTTCTCCCTCAGGTCTCAAAGCACTTAGGCTCACAGATTCAGTAATTGGTAGTAGGATGAAAAAAAATTATATTTCTGCAAATGCCAAACTGAATTAGTGGGTTATCAGTCTGGATTTAAACACGTCTAGAGATGGAACTGTCCTTATCTGCTGTGGTAAGGCGTTCCATAATGTAGGAATGGCATGGCAGAAGGCTCTGGGGCCAAATGTTTTCAGGTGGACTCTGGGTATAGTAAACTTCTGATGTAATAAACTATAAGTTTTTTACTTTAAAGGAACTCTTCTTTAATACTATTCCTGTGGTCTAGAAAGATATTCTACTTCACCATTGTCAAACTATCAAAATCTATTTCTCAATTGCTGCCTGTGGGTAATGATGAAATAGAGGAAGGAGTTTTGACAGTGCACAGATTGCCATTCAGTCTAAACAAACTGCATTAGAAATTCACACAGGAAGCCTGTGTTCCAAACCCAATGAGCCAGGTAATAAAAAAAAAACTAAAAATAAAATAGTTTATGTACAGTGAACAAAACTATTTGTATTGTAATTTGTGATATATGGTGTGCAAAATGCATTAACAAATATGACTCTGACCTAGTGCTTTAAGTTTCAGCCAAGTATAAAAAAGTATTTTGCTGTCACTCTGTAGAGTAATTTTCACAAATAACTTGATAACTGGGCTCTGGGCACAGCACATGATTTTGTATCTCAGTGACCGGTAAATTATACTGTATTCAACTTATTGTGTTCCTTGTGACATCAATTCTCTCTCCAAACCACCAAACCAATAAAGATTTAATGATGGCTCAGTAGCATTTTTAAGATACGCAGAGGGAAAAAAGGTAGCCAAAAACACTTAAAATCCATCATTGAGAAATAAAAAGAGTAATGGCTAAATATTTCTTTAAAAAAATGTAGATAATAGTAGCCCATATCACAACAATTTTTTTGGGTAGTTCACATAAAAAAAACTATGTTTAATGCTGTCTGATCACATAAAAAAAGTCCTAGACAACAACACATCATGTTATAATGTAGTTATGCATTCAATCTATGCGATACAAAGGTACAGAGACTCAGATGACCAGCTTTCACAAAGTAATACATTCATCTTTAATCCAATTATCTGCTTCATAATGCTCTTTTCAAATATTGAGATCAAAAAGGTATAATCATTTAGGTCACAACTGAAGCTATTAAAACAAACCTGTGAGGTTTGTGACGGCCAAATTTAGATGCTTTCCTCTGGAGGGGAAAGTCTCTGGGTCCTCCAAAGGTTTCCTTCATCCTTCTCCACCAGGCTGTTTCAGCACTGATACCCCAAAGCACGGCTGCATTGCACCTGTGCAGTAGCCCTGACTCACTCAGGCTTCAGTGAAAAAAGCTGAGCACAATCAGGTCCATGCATGCTACTGCACAGGTGCAGGCAATTTGAGCATTTGCAGTAGCACGGACATGATTGGGCTCATAAGTGGGTCAATGCTACTGCACAGGTGAGAGCCGTTAACAAAAGGTTTTGCAGAAGGGACAGCACTGGAATAGGCCAATGGGCAGGACAGGGAAAACATTTGATTATTTGTCAGTAAAGGAAAAAGTCACATAATAGATATTGTTAACATACCAGCAAATCTACATAACCATATTTGTGGGGTTCTATACTTACATTACTACTGTATATGTGGTATCGCGGATGTCAGTTTTGTTTAAAAATAAAAAAATAAAAAAGCCAGCTTAATGGAACAACTCCACTTTATCATCCCTCCATTTTAATCAACGTGTGGATTATAGCAGTCATCCTCAGTGAGGAACTTTTCAAATCAGATGGCAGACTAGACTAAACTGAATACTCATAAGACCACATTTACTTTAATGTACAGGTATGACGAGCTAGCTAACTAGGATTTACAGAGCAGGGTCAGAGTAGTGGCCAAGAAGAGGACTAATGACTGCCAAATAAGACTCAAGCTGCATACCAAGGTCAGGAGGATTGGTGGCCAGCAGACAAGGCTCTGGGTGCAGTCAGGTCAGACATAAAGTAGCAGACTGTGATCAGGGAAACAGTGGAGGTCAACAAAATGGACACTGGAGCTGTACTGAGTAACAGAACTGAGTGCTGTTCTGGGTTTGAGTACTCTGCTTTGATGGCAGCCCTGTGACCATGCCTCCATCTGGGTCACAAATAAGTTACCTGTATTGCTTGTGGCCAGAGGAACACAACAGAAGGGAACCAGGACAGGAGTGTAGCAAACTAGCAAAAATGGTAAAGGTGCTAGATCAGTGTGCAGGATAAGAACTGAAGTGGAGTGAAGTGGCGAGTTTGTCATGAGGTTCATATGGTAGCAGAAAAAAAGGGCGCGGGATGAGAGTGGATGAAAAGGGCGCCACCATAGACTTCAATGCAATTATCATTTATACGGCAAAAAAAGCAGAAAAACGGGTGCCACGAAAAATATTGTTAACAACATTAGAACATTTAAGTTTTTGAAGTAGTTATCATTTCAGAAGCTTTTAACATTATAGTTTTTGTCATATTATTTTGTTTATATGTACAGATTTTACATTATCAAAGCTATTATTATTTCTATGTGTAAAAGAGTGTTTCTGCAGAGGGAGTGGTTAGGGTTAGGCAACACCAGGGGGAGTGGTTAGGGTTAGGCACCACTCGGGTGGCAGTTAGTTTTAGGCAGCACCAGGGGGTGATTAGGGTTAGGCACCCCTGGGGGGATTAGAGTTAGGCACCACGGGGGGGGGGGGAGAAATTAGTGTTAGGCCCCACCGGGAGGGGAGGTATTTAGGGTTAGGCACCACCGGGGGGGGGGGGGTAATTAGGGTTAGGCACCACTGGGAGGGAGGGGGTATTTAGGGTTAGGCACCACCGGGGGGGGTAATTAGGGTTAGGCACCACCGGGAGGGGGGGTATTTAGGGTTAGGCACCACCAGGGGGGTAATAAGGGTTAGGCACCACCGGGAGGGGGGGAGGGGGGGGGGTATTTAGGGTTAGGCACCACCGGGGGGGGGGTAATTAGGGTTAGGCACCACCGGGAGGGGGGGTATTTAGGGTTAGGCACCACCGGGGGGGGGTAATTAGGGTTAGGCACCACCGGGAGGGGGGGGGTATTTAGGGTTAGGCACCACGGGGGGTAATTAGGGTTAGGCACCACCGGGGGGGGGGGGGTATTTAGGGCTAGGCGCCACCAGGGTAGTGGTTAGTTTTAGGTACCACCGGGGGAGGGTTCTGTGTGAGTGAGAGTAGAGTTGGATTAAGCTGTATTGTTGAATTACATAACGATTTTTAACATTAATATATTCTCGTTATTATTTCCCATCTCTTTTAACAACAGTATTTATAGTTAAAGAGGAACTGAACTCAGAATATGAAAACAGAGCATTGCAATCCATGTTAAAAATTGTAGGCAAAAACAGTACAATATATGTACAAAAATATGTGAATAAACTATAATATACAATTATATTGATAAGCCACACCCTCTGTGACTTCCTCTGCCATGGCAAGGCTCCCAGAGATCAATGGGAGACTTTCTCCTGCTTATGCAAATCCCCTGCAGCTTTGTTTGTTGACACAGTGAGTCATCAGGAGGCGCCCATGAAAAGAGAATCCTGACAGCCAGCTTAGGGACTTTAGAAACTTAACTTTGTTGTAAGGCACACGCATCTGTCGCCCGCTCACAAGGTCGCCTGCTCACCCGCCGCACATCCGGCCATCCGCTCACACGCCGCCCGCTCGCCTCCCTGGCCCCGTCCTCCTGTGTGTGAGAGGCTGGGTCCGTGCTGCGCACATGCGCAGTAGCAAAAAACACGGACTCAGCTACACAGAGACAACTGTCCCTGCTGTACGCAGGAACAGTTGCCTATTATTATATAAGATTTATATAGCGCCATCTTTCGCAGTGCTGTACAGAGCATATTGTCTTGTCACTTAACTATCTTTTTCCTTCTCTTTCAGCTTTTCTCTCCTCACCATTTCTCCCCTTCTCTGCAGGGCTCAGACACACTATAAGCGCTTTTTACTGAGCGATTTTACCACGATCGCGATTTTAATGTAAGTCTGGCTAAAAAGTGCTCATAAAAGTGCTTATAGTGCTTCACAGTGTAAAAAGGACTGAACAAGTTTTTCCCTGAAAAAACTTGGATACATATATATGCTTCACTGTTAATGCTTCACTCTATATAAAACTAAACAGATGTCCACTAAAAACATATAACAGTCCTTTTTACACTGTGAAGCACCAAATCTCTTTTAGTGAGTATGTGAACTGATAACGAGAGGGGGACATTGGTCTTGATTCACAAAGCCGTGCTAACTGTTTAGCACGGGTGAAGTGCCGCGATCGCAGACATCTGCGCGCGATAACGTGGACTTTTAGCACGGCTTTGTGAATCAAGCCCAATGTTTATCTAAAAGGGTTGCTTTTTGGCCAAAAAAGGTTTTTCCTGAAATTAGCAAGAGTGAAGTAATATCAGTGAAGCGCTTCACAGTGTAAGAAGGACTGAACAAGTTTTTCCCAGAAAAAATATGAATACATATATATGCTTCACTGTTAATGCTTCACTCTATATAAAACTAAACAAATATCCAATAAAAAAATATAACAGTCCTTTTTACACTCTGAAGCGCTAAACCTCTATTAGTGTGTATGTGAACTGATAGTGAGAGGGGGAGATTGTGGGTTGCTTTTTGGCAAAAAAAAAAAAAGTTTTTCCTGAAATTAACAAGAGTGAAGTAATATCAGTGAAGCATATGCGTGCCTGTCATATTTTTTTAGTGGACATTTGGTCAGTTTTATAAAGAGTGAAGCATTAACAGTGAAGCATATATTTTTATGATTTTTGGGAAAAACCTGTTCAGTCTTTTTTACACCGTGAAGTGCCAAACCTCTCTTAGTGTGTATGAGAGCTGGGATGATCACCGGCCTGAATCATAAGTAATCACGGGTGGTGACATAAGAGGGGGATTCCCTTTGTCAAGCTACCTACAGGGGAGGACAAGGGCGGCTGGATGATGTAAGAGGTGATTCCCCCTGCGTAATACCTACAAGGAGGAGAAGGGGGGTGGGGGTGTTTGACATAAGAGCAAATTCCCTCTGCAGTGTTACCCCCCTACCTCTGCCGGACAGGATACGAAACCGGAGAGCTGCATGACTTCAGGACATGATATGGGATCTGGCACAAAACGAATGGGGAGAGCTACAGGATGACAAGCAGACGATCTCACACTGCAGGAGGCATAGTTAGAGAAATAATAATAATACTTTATCAAGGCATGTGCCAGTACAGTGCAGAGCAGCAGCAGAAGCCACAGCTGTCACTTTCCTGTAACAGGGCGACTGATGATGACCTCATGACACTGGGCTGCAAATCTCATTCTGTGGGCGTGAATGGGCATGTCTAACTCCAACTGTAACACTGCCCACAGAATCAGACTCTGCACCATCCATGGAGTGAGAGCTGCAAAATGGAGGGAGAGAGTTGCAAGATGGAGCCTGCCATTCTCTTTTATTCATAGTTGTATTGCACAAATATATCTACTTTTATATTGCCCTTCACAAGTGTTTTGTGTCTAATCATTCATTTCAAAGGGATAAGGAGGCCCAATTTAGTGACTTTTTTTCTGGTTCAGTTCCTCTTTAACAAAGTTTGACAAAGATGTTGATCGGTATCAGATTTTGTTATCGACCCGCACCATTTTCGTTATCAAGCCAAGCCCTTTTTTCACTGCACCCTTTTTTCATGCACGCATTCATATACACCATCTTGGATAATAAAGGTATCCTTAAAAATATAATTTAGAGGTTCTTTGGGAACTTTTTTTATGAGCAGAAACAATTAGAAAACAGTATTGGTTTATTTTTTTAGTGCATAAAGTACAGAGGCTGTTCTGAAACTGCTTTATTTTTCTAAGAGATTATGAGCAAGATGAATCATAGTTGTTGCCACAGGTTGGACTACACTGGGCACTTATACAAGCCAGTCAGAGCTAATTTTTGGCTTTTTGCCTGAAGCAATCTTGTGAGAATGTGCCACCCTCCTCCCATTTATATATATATAATTTCTGTCTGCTCCATATAATATCTGTCCACAACATAAAACTGTCAATAACATAAAATAACTGTCCACTCCACTGTGTGCAGAACAGATCTGGCACAAATGGCACCTTAAACAGGAACTCCAGTGAAAATAATGTATTTGAAAAGTAATTAATTATTTATAAATGATTTAGTCAGTGTTTGCCCATTGTAAAAGCTTTCCTCTCCCTGATTTACAATCTGACATTTACCACACGGTGACATTTTTACTGCTGGCAGGCGATGTCAGTGGAAGGAGATGGTGCTTGCTTTTCGGTAGTTGGGCCCAGCTGTAAACAGCAATTATTTCCCACAATGTAATGATGTTCACAGACAGGAAACTCCACTGTGGGAGGGGTTTAACCACAATATCAGCCAAACAGAGCCCCCTGATGATCCATTTGTGAAAAGGAAAAGATTTCTCATGGGAAAGGGGGTATCAGCTACTGATTGGGATGAAGTTCAATTCTTGGTCATGGTCTCTCTTTAAGCTACTTTCACAGTGGAGCAATGTGGTGCAGTGTTCAATTTTGCAAAGTGTGCTCCCAGCCTCAAGGTATAGTGGTGGTGACACCCTGTGTGTTAAGGAGAGCACTGGTTAGGCTAAGGTAACAATGTATTTCACAGAATGCCAGACACAGGGATAAAAACACAGTAAATAAAACCCATTAAAATATGAGTGCATACTTGCTAATAATAACTGCACAGCCGGCTGTGGAGTTACGCCACACACCTCTTACAATCACAGTGACCTACCCCCACACACAGGGAATCCAATTCAACCACATTAAATCAGAGCATTTTCCTAATTCTGCAATGTTGGTTTGGAGCATGCTCTATAAGTCATAATAATTAATTAATCCTCCAGGCAATTTACATAGTTGAAATGTTTTAGAATCACGGTAGAATACATATATACATATAGCTGTGTATGCAGACGTGTAACACACAGACTGCTCTCACCCGCCACTGTGTCCAGTTATCAGAGCTCATGCTTATGTGTGATAATCATCCAAGAATTGTCTCCTGAGGGCTGACTGAGTACTGGTAGGAGCAGTCTGAAAAATGTTCAACCCATGTCTACTTTTCCTGTGACTTTATACTGTATATGCAGTCATTAGAGCATTGCTTTGGACTGAGACAGAAGTTTTTTTTACAAACCCTAAGGAAAGCTCAGGTGAGGGAGGAGGGAATGGACTGAGTAGTGAGAGTCTAAAACTCTAAAGCTTGTATAATTCCTGGTGAGCACATGCAGGCATTACAACAACGGTACAGAGAGCAGTTTTTTTATGGACTCTTAATTTTTACAGACCGTTATCAGTTTGCCACCTCTAGAAAATGCTGCCCTGAAAAATGGCTTCAGGACGCTGCATGGCACTGCATGGTAGTAGATCTGTCTCCAAAGCCAGTGCACAGGTCTTGGTGATGGAAGATGGACACTGTTTGAAAAGTCAAATCAGTAACTGGTTTATTCTGAGGCAACATTAGTCGCATGTATACATAATTTATTAAAAGAGTAACAAGACATTGTCAGAAGTGCTGAGCTTATTTTGGGGTACATATGCAGTTTAGTAAACAGAAGCACTATACGGTAATATAAAAGAATATTCAAAGAGTGATTGATTACAGACCTTTAAATTGCCACCAAATAAGCTCAGAGACAACAGTGTTTTAAAACGTCAAGTTAAATAAATTGTGATTTACTGTGCTAGTGAGTGAAATGTTTTTTTTTTTATTATTATTTACAAAGGAGAGCAAAGGTATCTTTGAATTGAACTGAGACTTTGGAGAGTAAAGGTGACACTGATCAGTATACCTTAGTAAGATTCATTATTTCCTGTACAGTCCATGTTCTGTGCAACATTGATTCTTTGCCAGCGTATATTGCGCTAGTAATACCTCTATCAGAATTGACAGCCATGCATGCCTGTATGCAACAAAGATGATTTACTTTTTATACCTGTGTTTGTGTGATTGTGTGCATCTATCCTGGATTCACTATAAAACATATATATAGAAACACATAAATTGTCAACATGGAATGTGCAACTTTATCATGAAAATAAGAAGCAGAATAAGACAATGATCAAAATAGATAAAAAGAAAAAAATACATTCTCAAAATTAGATGATAAGACTTGATCATATGTGAAGTGTCACATATTCTGTTCACTGCTGTATGGTATATACTTACCCGAGTTAAATGTGATTTTTTTTTAAGTTATCTTCTTTCCAACAGGAACCAATACTCTGACATTTGAAGCTGTGCTGTTTTTACTGTGTGTATTATTAGGATAATTATTTTTAGTTGGATGGGAACCATTTTTGCTGCATTTACTGGGTTTGTGTTTTGATGTTTGTAAGAGAGATGTTCTTTGCTTAGATGCAGATTACTTTTTGGTATGTTAGGTATTGGTGTGATAGATTTGCCATGGTTACTTGGGAGTAGTACATTGGGAGTAGTAATTGTAGTGTATGAAATATTGACATCCTTGTTAATCCACTTTCCCATCTAACCTCATTCCATCTTCTTTAGCAGTTACCTTAATATATTACCAATCCCCACCAGATAACATTAATGCATGTGACCTTAGCACGTTTCTTACCAAATGTACTGTATAACACTATCAGTTATCACTTGCCTAAGCCTAATTCTAACTTCAAACCTTTAAACAGATGGGAACTCAAATCTTTAAAGGGCAACTCAAAGAGTTTTGTGCACTTGATTAAACAGTTTTTAATAATTTGAAATGTGAAGTTTTTACATTGTGTGCTCAGAGAGTAGTTTACAGTTACAGTTTGCTGAGCCACCTCTACAGTGATGCTTATTGCGTCTTTTAGCCATCATCTCTTGGCTAGGGCTCTGCTGATGATGGTGTATTTCAAGGATGACCCATCTTGGAATCTCAGAAAAAATGGACAGTAAGAAAAGGGGACAAGAGGAACGGGAGAGCCCTTATAGTGTAACGTATTGCTTTCAATGAAGGATAAATGAGTGAATAAATTATTCTCACAAAAGTGTTACACTCCAGTGGCCAAACAGTAGGGAGATGGAGAGGACAAACCCAATCCCACTCAAGCTAAAAAGTTGCTCTGCAAAGGGATAGGCCAAACATGACCCTCCACTCAGGGTGAATTGAAACACTACACAATTGTTCACAGGTGCCAAAGTAAAACAAAATATGTAACAGCAATTTAAAAAAGAGGAGGACTTACTTCCTCCAAAAAGGCTCAGAGATGCAAAACAAAGATGCTTTACTGGCTCCCTTCTTTAGACAAATAAGAGAGTAAAATGTCAGCTTATAGAAGAGTTCATGCCTCACTCTTCTATAATTGATATTGAGATTTCACACTCTATAGCTTGCTTGATGAAGGGGCGCCCAGCCTTCCAGTTTTGTGTTTTTGGACCAATAACATTTCTTTGTTTTGCACTTCTAAACCCTGGATGAGGTAAGTCCACCATTTCCTCCTCTTTTTAAACTGTTTTAAAAATATTGTGTGTCAATTTGGCACCTCTGAACAATTGAATATCTTGGGATATAGAGTTGAAGGTTCCCACATAGGAATTCCTCTCCTACCTACAAAGTGTTTGTCTCACCTATTTATTATACAGCATTACTTCAGTTCATCATCTTCCATTACTTTTCTACTCTATTCCCCACTTACTTTAACCTTAAACCTTTAACAATTACTGCTATCCCAATTATGTAGTAATTCTTGCCAGTTATTAGTCGGATAAATCAATGACTCATATCTTCTGGAGATATTGTAGTCATCACTTCTAAAATGTTCGAGCCAAGTAACTTATGTAAAAATGGCATTGTACTTAAGCTGTCGTGTGCCAAAAATATCTGAAAAAAACAGTCAAAAATACATTTCTCACAGTTGATCCCATCAAAAGATTAAGGTCCTGACAATTATTTTAATGGAATTAAGTGAAGGAGCCATATGGTTTGCTGCTTTCCTTATTTGAATTTTTACGGCTGCTACCCTACTCCAGCCACACTTCACCTATTGATGAAAAGTATTTCAACAGCAAAAAAAAAAAAAAAAAGCTCCAATGGTATTTTCATTTTAATGTTGAAGTTGCAGCCATATAACCACATCCTCTTGTCTTCAGCTTCAGCTCAGGTTGGTAATGCCTAAAGGGGTTAATGGGGGATATATTACAAACTACTGATTTACTGCAGTCATTGACCTTCCTTCACAGTCAAAGGAAGTTTGCCAAGCAGACATGTGAGCACAACTTGCAAAGTAAATTAAAGACGCTATTGGAAATTTCTTAAAGGACAACTGAAGGGAGAGGTATAAGGAGGCTGCCATATTTAGTCCCCCTTAACCACCCTGGCGTTCTGATTAAATCGCCAGGGTGGCTGCGGGAGGGTTTTTTTTAAATAAAAAAAAAACTATTTCATGCAGCCAACTGAAAGTTGGCTGCATGAAAGCCCACTAGAGGGCGCTCCGGAGGCGATCTTCCGATCGCCTCCGGCGGCAAGAGATAACACGGAAGGCCGCAATGAGCGGCCCTCCGTGTTTCGCTTCCCTCTTCGCCATGGCGACGAGCGGAGTGACGTCATGGACGTCAGCCGACGTCCTGACGTCAGCCGCCTCCGATCCAGCCCTTAGCGCTGGCCGGAACTGTTTGTTCCGGCTACGCTGGGCTCGGGCTTGGGGGACCCTCTTTCGCCGCTGCACGCGGCGGATCGCCGCGCTGCAGCGGCGATCAGGCAGCACACGCGGCTGGCAAAGTGCCGGCTGCGTGTGCTGCTTTTTATTTGGTTGAAATCGGCCCAGCAGGGCCTGAGCGGCAGCCTCTGGCGGTGTTGGACGAGCTGAGCTCGTCCAGACCGCTCAGCAGGTTAAAGAGACACTGAAGCAAAAAAAAAAATATATGATATAATGAATAGGTTGTGTACTATGAATAATTACTAGAAGATTAGCAGCAAAGAAAATATTCTCATATTTTTATTTTCAGGTATATAGTGTTTTTTCTAACATTGCATCATTCTCTAACATGTGCAGATTACACAACACTCAGCATTCAAAATGATTCTTTCAGAGCAGTCTGTGAACTAATGACCTCTCCTCTGACAGAGAAAAAGAAAACAGTTGAGATAATAAAAGTCAGAAGGCAGCCCTCTCCAGGACTTTGAAAGTCATAGAGCTTTATTGCTTTTTTGCATAGAGATAACAACTGGAGTTTCTTAACTCTTCCTGTACTGGAAACAATTAGACTGATGTATCTGATCTTAATGTTTTATTTCTTAGCTGTACTATACATACAAATCATAATATCATAATTTATTTTTCACTTCAGTGTCTCTTTAAGCAATACCAGTTTCATGGCAGCCCTGCTAATGTCTTTGGATGCAATAGTGTCTGAATAACACCAGAAACAAGCATGCAGCTAATCTTGTCACTTCCGACATTACTATCAGAAACACCTGTTATGCTGCATGCCTGTTCAGGGTCTATGGCTAAAAGTATTAGAGACAGAGGATCCGCAGGACAGCCAGGAAACTGCTATTGCACAAAAGAAAAAAAACATGGCCGCCTCCCTACAGTTGTCCTTTAAGCAAAAACCGGTTTCAGTAACAGTAATAGGCAATGAGACCTATTGTACAGGAGAGCAGAGAGCAGATTTAAAAATAGTAACTTACTAATGTGACACTCTGTTTTCAAATTCTGTCTTTGAGTCTTTCTCAGGTATGCGATGACAGCCAGTAAGTAAAGGCTATCACAACCTACTGTAAGTGTTACTGAGCAATATATGGTATACAGGGATTACTTCAAACAATCCATAACTATAAAGAATGCTACCACCATCAGTAAAGTGGAATTCCAAGACCTGGAGTAGAATAGAACTCACCACTGAAAGTGTTTGATGCTAGCAGAAAGTAAAGAGCTGCTGCTTTCTGGTACAGACACTGACCGTGCAGTTGCAGCTCTGTTCAATGAACACTTTGTACTATTATTATCCTTCTGAATATAGCACAGTCATATAACACAGTACTTTGTTATATTATCATCTCTTTAAGCACAGGAAGTTTTAAATCATATCTACTTTTCCCTAAAAAAAAAAAAAACAGTACTTATTACCGTACATCATCTCTACATGTTTCATGTATTAATTAACTGAATTACACTGACACGCCTGTGATTACTATGGTGTTTACTCTGACCTTTGCCTCTATCTATGCTTCATATTGAGTCACTGGGAAAGCTGCCTTACATGGTTCATCTGTTACTGAAATGGGAGAGATTACTCTGAAAGAATGCACACACATGCAATCATTCTTCTGGATATAGGGCTCCCTTCACCCTGTGGAGTTAATTGGTTGCTGCAGTAAACCAATCAAGTTGTATGGTTCCAAAGGATGCAATGTATTGCCCTTTCTACTGTATATTGTGCAGATCATTGAGTCAAAAAAAGAGAATAAATGTGGGTATCTTTAAAACTAAGCTGTATACTGTTACCATGGCTTCCAGCAAGTTTACCAAACCTACTGCATAACAACTGCAGACTGATGCTTAAATATATTAAACCGCATTCAATTGCAAAATGATTGGTACAGTGATGATATCTATTGTACAAATGTTTGCATTACAGTGGAGTAACCCCATAGTTTAAAATATCTAAAGCATCTGCTGGAACACTCACATGCCATGTATATATATGCCCACTAGGTGCCATAGTACCTCTACAGACTATGTAGACTATATTCAGCATTGGAAGAAGCCGTTTGATGGCGAATCACGATGGCCCTGAGTGGGGGTCATGCCTGCCTCTCTCCTTCTCTATTCCGCCAGCCTGGTAGGTTTTGCACCTTCATGTGCTGTTAAATGAGCCCATAATCACTTGTTTTGTACTGCTGAGCACATCTTACACTTCCCCTTTCTTTCACTGTTGCACTCAAAGCACAAGGGGTTGGTTTTCCAGGTTTTTTTCTTCCTCCTCATTCTCATCCTTTGTATTGGACACTTCCTTGTTGGCATCCACACATACTTATTAGGCTTTGCAGGCTTTATGATATAGCAGCATAGGTATTGTTGCTAATTTATTAGTGGTAATATACTGTATAAACCCACAGTACCCAAACTATCTATCATCACTGGTGGTGGGGGGGAGGGGGGTAGCTTACCTGATCATGTGCAATATTATTGAATGATTATTTGTACCCCTGCTGTACTACAATGTTAGTGTTTTTAGCTATTGTTTTTGTGTGTATCCAATAAAGCCTTTTTTTGTAATCTTGTACATGGTCGTAGTGGTGCGGTTTTTGCTAGATCTACTTTTTCTTCTTTTGGTGGTGATGAGCATCTGTCAATAAACGATGGCCATCTGTACAAGTAGCAATAACTTCTAGTACAGAAGTTATGAAAATAATTGGTCTTTATATTGTTTGGAAACTTCTATACATTTGTTATGGAAGCAATAACAGAAGGCTTCTGTTTTGTAGGAAGCTTTATTATGATCTTGCTGAGGTATTCTTTAAAACTGTAAACCTGTTTCAGGCCTCTTGCACACTACATGCGATTTCAACTTTTTATATGATCCGATTCTTGATTCCGATTAAAAAACGTAGCAGCATGCAGTACTTTTTTTTAACCCCCGGAGCGGTATGCCCAACACTTCGTCAGGCATGCGGCTTCAGAGGTTTTGCTGGCCTCAAGTGTCCACCAGAGTGAATCTAATAGTTTTACTGGCTGTATTACAAGTTAGCTAGCACTAGGCTAGCTTTTTTAGGTCGCTGGCACCCCCGATCGCCCCCAGATCCCACCAATAGAGCCGCTATATACATTACACAGCCTGGCTCCAGCGTTTGCACAGCCTCCCCGCACAGCTCCAGTCTCGCAATGAGGAGGACCGGGTCTGCGCATGATGTCATGACGTCAGTGACGTCATGTACGATCCTCCCCATTGAGAAGAACGGAGCTATGCTGGGAGGCTGCGCGATCGCTGGAGCCAGGCTGGGTAATGTATATAGCAGCTCTGTCGAGGGGATCAGGGGGTGATGGCAACCTAAAAAAGCTAGCCTTTTAGATTCACTCTGGGGGACACCTGAGGCCAGTAAAACCTCTGAAGCGGCATGCATGACACAGTGTCGGGTATACCGCTCGTGGGTTAAAAAAAAGTACAGCATGCTGCTAGGTTTTTAAAAAAAACCTATTAGATTCCATTAAAAAATTAGAATCGTATGTAGTGGGCAAGAGGCCTTATACAAATCCAGTTATTCCTCCACTATCCATAATAAGTATGGAGGGCAACTGAAGCCATTGTACCAAGCTCATGCAAATAATTATAAAAAGTAAAATGTTTCCATACAAACAACAACTGCAATGCAGGCTGCACTGTGGCCTGTTTAAAGGTAGTCATACATGAGTTAACCAAAATGTTTGATTTACTGTGGTTTTTTTTTTTTTGCTTGTTTTGTTTTTTCTTCAATAAAAATGATTATATAGAAAATGTGGATCCATTTTTGTTTGTTTTAAATCAGAAACAATAATCACATTTCCAGAACTGCTGACCTTTTGATCTATTGGCCATGGTGGAAAATTGTGATCAATATTTTGAAAAATTAATAGTATATAGCACATTGGCTTACTGTTTCAACCAAAACATTCAATCAAGAGGATTCAATGAACTTCAAAAATCTAAAAAATATAGAGCATACATTTGCATAAAATGTACATTTGTTCCGGAGTGCTCCAATTACTATTTTCCTATTTCACTGTCAAAAATTAGAGAAATCTGACAGGTTCTGGATTATTTAATCTCCTCAAGGGGGATTCTAAGGGTTTACTTTATTTTCAAAAGCATTTACAGAATGGCATTTGCTCAGTCGAACTGGCAAAATAACATATAAGTGAGTAGGGAGGCTGGCTGACATCCATACATAGATCCTTTCCATAGAATGCTTTTGTAAAGAATAAATGAAATACTGAAAACCTCCATGAGCAAATGGACTGCTCTAAAACCTGTAAAATTTGTCAGATTTTAACTGCCTACTATAAGGGATTTATGGTGCATTTTACTCTGGGAGAAATCTACTTCTTCTAAATATGTATTTGACAATTTTTCTCCATAGTGGTTTAACTAAGGAATTTAACTTTATATTTATCATTAACAGGCAGCAATTCTAACTGATACCTGGTCAGTTATCTTACTTTGTATGCTAAAAAAAGCTTAATACAGTGTCCTTATCATACTTTATTATGATAAGATATTGTCTACTCAGATGCATGCTGGGAAGATTTACATCAACAGAGCAATGCAGGGAACATTACTCAGTCTCCACTTCTCTGTAGATCGGTAACTGAAAAAGCTGACTTTCAAATTATTTTTTTTTTATTAAACTGAACTTGTAACAAAAATGACACAGGTTAAACAGGTGGTCATTGTTAAGGTTGGAGGCTGAAAATGATCACAACCTAGTGTTAAGTAAAATTGGGCCTGAAATGGAGTGAATGGAGGTAGAGATCCATTTTAACAGTGTTCTTTTGCCTGCTTCATAACACTCCTACCAGTCAGTGGAGACGTGTTATTAGTCTTCATGCAGCATGTCAACTCCCAGGCAAGGTTGTCTAGTGAAGTATTTTACATTGTAATGCAGCTTGGTGAATAAATCTCACACTCTACTGCCCATCTAGTACAGTGTGCTGAAATGAGAAGTGGCTCATATAACTTCCTACTGACTGTGCCTGTTTATGGCCCTACTTATGTCTCAAATGTATTGCAGCTCATTGGGAACTTCCAGCTATAGCAAGCAACCACACGTTACCAAGTCAAAGCAACTACACTGGATACAAGCCGAAATTTTGACCCCTAAAAATGGGGATCTCGACTTGTATTCGAGTCAGCTGGCTGTGTCCCCCGCTGTGTCTGTCCCCCTATGTCCCACAGCAGAGTAAGTGCGGCTTTGAAGAGACTGATGTGCCCCAGAGCGTGCAGCATTGCAGAGAGCACAGATCCTTTAGATGTATCTCCCGCTGTCTCTACTTCCCTCTCTCCCCACATGCTGCAGCAAGGAAATCTACACTCACTTGTACTCTCAATGTTCCATCCTCCATGGCAAAGCTGCGCTGTTATGCTACGATACATGTGTTTATGTGACAGGTGACCACACGCTGTGATTATGCTCAGAGATGTATACGGACATGGCTGCAGCTCGCTATCATGAAGCACTGATAGTGAGCTGCAGCCATGTCAGTATACAGATCCGAGCATAATCACAGTGTGTGGCCACCTGTCACATAAACACATGTATCAGCCACGGAGGATGCAGCATTGAAAATACAAGAAGCTAAAGTTCCTGGCTTCAGTATGTCGGGAGGGAGAGAAGTAAACAGTGAAAGTTACAAACAGATATACAGTATATCTTCAGGAGACTACATCTCCCTGCATGCTTTGTTGCCATCTACTGGGCATGTGCGGAAGACATGCAGTCAGGAAGACAGCCCGTGTAGTGCACAGCACGGAGATAACACCTGCAGAGGAGATGGAAGCAAAAATTCATGGCACGTGTGGGCTGTGGGTCTCAAGGAGCAGTTATTCTGCTTGCAGCTTTGCAGATCCTGTAGTTAGCACTTAGTGCCCTGGTGAGTCCAGCTTCAACTTACTGATTTGTGCTTTGTTTGGCTGGTGTGAATTACAATCTGCCATGGGGAATTTCTCTAACTCCTGTTAGCAACATTTGAGACTCCAGGGTGTGGAAGATTTGTCTTGGGCAATGTCCCTGGTTGTCAGAAGGATTTGTGCCTAGAAGTGTCTGGGAGCTAAGCAGATGTGAGGGGCAATTAGCAGAGACATGGATGCACATCTGGCTATGTGGAGGGGGGCTGCATCGTACTTGGGGTCTCTTTGGCTATAGGGAGGCTGTCTCATACAGGGAGCATATCTGACTTTTTTACTGGATATTGGGATGCCTCTTATTGGGGGACCATCTGGTCATTTATCCTGGGGGGGCTATACTGGGGAGGGGGCTTATATGCGAGTTAATCACTTTTTCCTGGTTTATGGGGGGGGGGGGGTGGCTACTTTGGCTTATATGCGAGTCGGCTTATATGGGTAAATGTAATTCAGGATAATGCTTTGATAAAATTGCCTCACTGTGCACTATTACCTACATAGTAAAATCTGAATATAGTACTGCAGGGCAGCAGTTCTAACCATCGAGCTGCTATTGCTATATAAATCAATAATAATCATGCCTCCAAGCTTACATACATCTCGCTCAAGGTCAATAGTCCGTGGACATACACACACATTGGACGGGATTCTACTGCAGTAATTGTTTATGTTAATGTAGAGCAGTATGAAACAAGGCAAATGGTCTGTAATGCATTATTCTGATTCTGTAAACATTTATACATATTTTATACACTGGGGCATATTCATCACAGTGGACATAATTAGTTCTCACAATAACTGTTTGTAAATATATAAAGAGACAGTTCACACAACTTTTTATACACTTAAAGAGGAACTCCAGTGAAAATAATGTAGTAAAAAAAAGTGCTTCATTTTTACAATAATTATGTATAAATGATTTAGTCAGTGTTTGCCCATTGTAAAATCTTTCTTCTCCCTGATTTACATTCTGACATTTATCCCATGATGAAATTTTTACTTCTAGCAGGATATGTCAATGGAAGGAGATGCTGCTTGCTTTTTTGGCAGTTGGAAAGCGCTATAAACAGCTGTTATTTCCCACAATGCAATGAGGTTCACAGCCAGGAAGCTGTCAGGACCTTGGTCCTGACATCACACTGTGGGAGGGGTTTCACCACAATATTGGCCATATAGACCCCTCTGATGATCAGTTTATGAAAAGGAAAAGATTTCTTATGGCATGGGAAAGGGGGTATCTGCTATTAATTGGGATGAAGTTCAATTCTTGGTTATGGTTTCTCTTTAATACACAAATCTTGCCTTCCGACTCCAAGCTGTCATAATTGCAGCGTGCTTATTGCGATGTCAGATACCATTCAGTGAACAGTATCAGAAAGAACTAATATTGTTAAATTAGGCTCACTGGTAGGGATGCACATTCAGATTCTGCAGAATTGAAAAATGGAAACCGTTTTTTTTTTGCGGAAATTCAGTTAACCGCAAACCTGTACATTTAACTCAATCACAGAATTCAGAAGCATTGTACCAATCAGAGAATGCAGAATTTTTCCATGAAAATTGGATTACCGCAGTAATTTTAGACCAATCGCAAGACTCGGATACTACCGAGTATTCCTGAGTCCTGTGATTGGCCTATAATTACTGCGGTATTCTGATTACCGTGGTAAAATTAATCTCTGATTGGTCCAAAACTTCTGAGGCAAAAAAAGGACAAAAAAAGACAGCACAGAAATCAGAACTTGGAAAATCACGCAGTGCTGGACAAACTGTTCCCCATCCCCTTCTTAGACCTCTAACACTGCAATTGTTCTTGCCAGGTTTTGGTGTGCCTTGTCAATTGCTATGTATAGAGTGCTTGGGGGGCCCAATGTAAAAATTGCACATATAAATAGCTATGCCACCAAAAGTATAAGAGACAGAGGATCATGAGATCAGCCAGGCAATCTGTATTGTTTAAAAGGGAAATAAATATGACAACCTCCATATTTTTCTGACTTCAGGTGTCCTT
This sequence comes from Hyperolius riggenbachi, assembly GCF_040937935.1. NCBI lineage: Eukaryota > Metazoa > Chordata > Amphibia > Anura > Hyperoliidae > Hyperolius > Hyperolius riggenbachi. The sequence continues at coordinate 237,740,365 of NC_090650.1, forward strand.
TATAAATATGTTTCCATGCGTTAAGAAATAGTAATCTGCATTCCCATTGTCAGTGCTATTTTATTAACCACTTATGTGCTGCTCTGGCTTAGAATTCACAGATTTGCTTGCTGTCAATCGAAAGAAGAGGCATCTGGCTTAAACTGTATCTCACTATTGATATTTTACAGTACGGGATTATTATGCCGTTTCGATTTTAATGCATTTAACTTTAATTTTGTTGTTAAGACAATGATGCGATGCTGTAAAGACCTGCATTTCATTGTGCAGGACACGGCCGCACGCAACACCGATCAATGCACATCCCTGAAATAGCGCTACGTGTCAAGTCAATGCCTTTATATCTTTTTAAAATGATATGGAAAAAACTGACAAAAATGCTAATTTTCCAATTCACTGAACCCAACAGAGTACCGGAGTGAATAATCTGCCAAGCAGAATTGTTGTTTAGTAATTTACTTTTTAGACACTCTTTTAATGGCAATGACAAAAACTAAGAAACGTCTATTTTATCATGGCTGAAATACTGTAGATGGTATCCGCTGTGAAGCCAGGAAGGTAATGTAGCAGAGACGCTGGTTATCGCAAGCAGGATACAAGTGTGATAATGCTAATAGAAAAAAAGGGTCAATGTGTGAAGCCACTTGAAATAAAAACTAGAGAGCAGGTTGAGGAATGTATGTTTGCATAAAGCAGAAATAAACACTTCCTTTGCTATGTATTTCTTCTGCAAACCCTTATGCCAATAATAGATCTTTTCATAGTGAATATTTCAAGCTAATGCCATTTTCAGTTCTGCGCCAGCCCTGCACGTGCCACCAGCGATAGAGGATAGTAACTCAAAGGAGTAGATGAGGAGAAATGAGACAGCTATTGATATTAAGATAAGCAGACAAACATACTAGGAAGTCTGGAGAGAGCAATAGGGAATGTGCAGAGAATGTAAATGGCCATAAAGAAAAGACACGCTGGGAAAGATGCCTAAGACAAATTGCATTCTATTCTAACTGTAAAATCTTGCCGGATCAGAGACGGAGCTACTAAGACCGTATATGAAAAAGATTGTTCCAAAGCAAACTCGATGTCCTCTAACTTATGAATTATGAAACTCAATATATGAAAAAGTGCCTTGGATTTGTTGAGGTTTACAAGTGAAATAGAGAACATTCAGAGAGAAGTTATTGTTTAAAGCACTGTAGCAAAACTAGGAATGTTCTTGAGCTGGTTTGTTTACTTTCACACAAATAATGTGTTTTGAACCGAAAATAAAGCTTGGAGGGGTAAACTTTCTCCTTTATTTTTATCCGTCTTCCTAGAGGTTATATGTTGTGATTATTTGTGTCCCACCCACGCACTGAGCAAATGTGTTTAGATGATGATAGGCATGCAAAATGCTCAGCTAATGCATATTGCGTAGGAATCCTATGATGAGCGCCAAGGTACCGCTTGTTGTAATCTGCACAGCCAGAGCGAGACCGTATAGATCTCAGATAGACATCCTGTCGGCAGAGCTTTCTGCAACATACACAAGAACATGATTACTGTTGCTTATCACAGCTGAGTAATATTGATGTATGCCATGTGTGCACAACGAAGATACACAAACTGTACTAAAAAGCAGGCTGATTAGCAGTAGGGTCATATTCATATTTAGGTACTATGCTGCTTGTTGCACCCCACTCACCGGCCTCCCTCGGCACATAACAGAGCAGGCTGCATGGCACCTAAGCAGTGTGTCTGTACAACAATCATCCCCATGCTTTCATCCAACACAATCATGATTGCTTATTTTGGTTAACAGAAATGTAAAGCATGTATGCAGCTTTAACAGTGTTAACCACAAACAAAGGGTAAAGATAATGCCAGAAGAAGAAAAAAAAAGTACGGTACATTAGAGGAAAGGTTCTGTTCTCAGCTTATATTGTCCTTTAGCAAGAAACACCTTTATTTGGGGTAGGTGTGGGCAGTGTTCCTGAGTAGTGAGAGAACCAGGGGTGCTGCACATGCTCAGTGGCATAGCTAAGAAGCTTTGGGCCCCAGTACACGTTTTACATCGGGCCCCCAAGCATTCTATACATAACAATTAATATGGCACATTAAAACCTGCCAAGGACAGCTACAGTATGAGAGGTGTAAGCAGAGGAGGGGAACAGTTTTTTTTTAATGATCACCACTATTCACAGCATATATAGATGTGATCAGTACCAACATAACACCATTGAATAGCTAATACTGCAGGTGAGGGAGAGCCACTAGTGGGCTCCTCTGGTCCAAGGTCCTCGGTGTGGTCACAAACTCTGCATCCCCTATTGTTACACCACTGCCTATGCTGCTGCATCCCTCCCCCTTTTCTGGTCAGCCTGCCCTCAGGTCTCTATTTGCTTGCATATGCTTAACTCTCTGAGCGCAGCTGCGTCAACACCATGCGTTACATATTCCGATTAGTATATTAGATGGTGTGTGAGTCCCTTGTTAAACTGATGCGAATAGTAACATGAGTCCCACCACCCACCACTTATCGCCTCATAATCTGTGGCCATTATTGCTGTCTATACAGCATGAGTAATAAATAGCAAAATAGGTTAGATACAAGATCAGCATTTATAGCTTTAAATCACCTAAATGTTCTACATTTCTCTACTGATGCAGCAGAAACAAGCAAGTGGAGCACTGGACTGCCTATGGGGAGTACTGGTGGTAATCTTGCCTGTAATGCATTGAATATGTCATTAAAAGTGGAATCTCTCAGGGGTCTAGTCATTTATTTTACTGGTCTGAAAGCCAGTGCTGTGCTAGGAATCAGAGGTAGCTGCTGATAACACATCAAATACAGTCTCTTAAGCAAGTAACTGATTCACTGCTTAGCTTTTACATTTTACAAAGTTAATGCTAACAAATCAGTACTGATGTACAAAAACATTGACAGCATAACATTAGAACAAATTTGAATAAACTCCCCTTTCCCAATAACACACTCCTCTATCCCATACCTAGGGATCCAACTCTCTCAAAACATATCAGACCTATATAAGACCAATTACCTACCCCTAATTAAGTAATTAACCAAAGACATGGAAAAAGTATCATAAGTTGAACTATCCTACGCAGGCAGGATCTCGGCCTTCAAAATGCAGCTTCTTCCTAAACCCTGTACTTATTTAGGACAATCCAAATCCCTATACCCAAGACATTTTTTTCAGACCTATACAAAACTCTAGCACTCTTTTTTGGAAACTTAAAAAACACAGAATAGCGATTCGATATCTGCAAACTCCCAAAAAATCAGGAGGATTGCCCTGCCTAGAATAATATAGACACGCTTGCATATTAGAAGCAAGCAAACACTGGTGGGAACCAACAGATCGAAAAATATGGGTAGATATAGGGCGTGAATTAATAGGTATGCCCACATAACATTTACTATCTTTGGCTATTATGAATCTCACACAGAAGAAATCAACCTTTCCATCTATCAATTCCACAATTCAGTCATGGAGGTATGTCTGCCCCGCAGACGTATCTTCAGAAGACCCTATCCCCCTTAAACTTCCTATCCAAGCTCTTCAACACGCTATCCCTAACCTACAATTATCATCATGGAGTAAAGCAGGTATCCAACACATTAATGTCCTGTTTTCCAATGGAAAACTCAAACTACTCTCCCAAATAAAGGAAGCAAACACTTTTCAATATCTACAACTATTTCCTCTTATCAAAGATAAATCCCAATCACTTCTCCTTTTCCCAAGGTCTTTACACTTCTTTTTAAATAGTAAACTACCTCTTAAAGGGGGCATTTCACAGTGGTATTACCTTTTAACTAGCAATTACACAATAAGATTAAATACATTTTTGAATCAATAGTCATTTAGTCTTCATACCCATATAGATTCTCAGTCTATAAGACTTGCCACTGAATTAGTTTTAAAATACTCTTCGCATAACTCCCACTGGGAATCTCTCCAAAACATTATTATTCATTGGTCTAATCCCGACTAAACTAGCAAGATTCTCTAGCTCCTACAGCCCTCTCTGCTGGAGATGTAAATAAAGCATTGGCACTTTGGAACATATCCTCTGGGACTGCCCGCTAATCTCCCAAACATGGTCCACTATCAACCAATAAATAAGCAACAAGACCCACACCCCATTTACCCTTTCTCCCCAACTTGCTATTCTACACATAGGTTTACAAGAATTTCCCTTGAAACACCATAAAGAAATAACCCACTTACTCTGCGCAGCTAGACAAACAATTCTACAAAATGGGGGTACACCATCAGTTCCTTCATCCACACATATTCTAGCTACAATGGAGAATAATCTCAAAATGGAACTTATATACAAAAACAAAATTTCGTAGGTATTAAACCATAATATAGGAGGTTCAGGTTTCCTTCCACTTTTTCTCTTTTTCCTTTTCTTAAGTTTATGATTGTTACTAAGCTAATTTCTTACTATGGAGAGAATTACTGTCCTTTGTTTATAAGATTACTTGGAGGTTAGAGTCTTTTTCTCGGGGCCTTCCCAACACCCCCTGTCTCTTCAATTTACATCAAGATATTGCCCCCCCCCCCCTCTGCCTTTGTGCCACAATACTAATAAATTATATCTCACCCTTTGTCCTCTGCAGGCAGATGGCCTAACGTCCCTGCGGAGGCACACACAAGCTTCTTCTCCTATAGTACTTATTAAGGGTGAGAACTTTCCTTCTCAATACTCCTCCAGATAACCAATTGATGCCCTAAGGAGAGGCACTGACCTCCAGTATACAGAAATAATATAACCCTGCAAATATTTTTGATATTTTAATTTATGAAAATACAATGATGGTACTTGTATATATGCAGTATATACTTGACTACTACTGTTATATGCTAATCTCTACTGTATTGATTACTTTAAAAATGCAATAAAAATTACTTAAAATAAAAACATCAAATACAAAACTAAGTGTTGAGCTTGCCTTTCAAGACTATGTTAATGATCTGGATTCAGCTTCATTATATATATATATATATATATATATATATATATATATATATATATATATATATATATATATATATATATATATTTATATATATATATATATATATATATATATATATATATATATATATATATATATATATATATATATATATATATATATATATATATATATATATATATATATATATATATATATATATATAGTGAAAGTCTATACTTTTACAAAATTATAATTTGCTACTTTACTGACGAATGGCTATTCACTTTAACCACTTCCAGATGGCAGTAATTGAAATCTACACCCTGTTGTGGTGCTCTAATACCTGCCAGGGTGTATGTGAGGATCCACTGGGCTGCATGCGCAGGCAGGCAGCCTTTTGACCACTGTTCAGGTCTGCATTCTGCAGGTCTCTGGAAGAGAGACCTTTTGTCAGTATTGCAACTTGCTGCTGAGGAATTTGCATATGTTTGTCATGCAAATTGCCTAGCCACATCCCTTGTGGGCTTGCTCTATAAATACTATGTGATACCACAGTAAGTGGCTGGTCATAAGAGTTAGATCCTGTGTAACACTCGCCGGGAGTGTCAGCCTTGCTCTTTGTTGAAGATTAGCCTAGAGTAATCCCTGGAAACTGCACTGGGCAGGTTTCCCTTGTGCAGTTAGGATTGCTAATCTGTTTTGTTTGTCTGTTGCGATTGTCCTGTCCCAGCGGCGGTCGACAGGAAATCGTTCTGTGTGTCTGGGTGCTAACCGGAACAGCGGTTGTTACTGGTAGCCCCTTCTGATCTGTTCTGTACCTGGATCGCACTAGCATCCTACGCTAGTGCTGTGGATCCTTCTGTTCTGTCTTCCTGGATCGCGCTAGCCACTTTCGCTAGTGCTGTGGATCCTATCGTTCGCTTATTCATGTTTTTGTGTGTCTGTCTTGTCTGCTACGAACGCTTGCTGGAGGCTCGGTGAGGTAACCGTTAAGCAAGCGCTCGCGTCCTCTGTTTCATGTTTGTCTGTCGGTGGTTAGTTAGGTGTGTTTGTCTCTATTGTGCTTATCACGTGGAGACCGCGCATAAACGCGTGTACTGTTGCGAATGAGTGCGGTGTTCGCGTTTAGCTAGCGTTTGTTATTTTCCGTATCTCCTCATTGTATGATTTGCTGTGCCTTTGCTACTCTCGTGCTCTGCCTTGCTGTAACCTTGTGTCACGTCTGGCGATCGCACCTCTCGCAATCGCGTTCCTACTTCATATCTGCTGTGGTGTGTGCACCGTCGCGGGTTGGCGACTAGTTTGGTGCACAAACATACAATCTGTCTCTGTGCTCATTCTCAATCGCCTCTCTTGCGATAGCGTTCCGTCCCTTCGTGCAATTCCTGTCTGGCGTGTGTGGTAGGGCAGAGGAGCTGTTCCTCTGCACTCCACAGCTCCCCCTGTCGACAGGAATTTCCCTCTACAGGTGCATTGCACCTTCTGCTGGGTTTCCGCAAATCATACGTTTGTAGAGGATTTCCGCAGTGTCAGCGCACACGTCTTGTGCGCTGATCACAGAGAGAATTCCACAATCGTTACAGTGTAGATTTCACATCACTGCTTCCACAAGTTCTCACCACTTTTGTCGCTCCCACTAATCTCATCAACGTCTTCCACTGCAGCTCACTCGCCCGGCCATCTTTCTGATGGCAGAGCCCTGTGAGCCGGTCAGGAGCCTATTTCATTTGCTCCTGACCCTGTCATCAATGTAAGCATTGGCTTACATTGATGACAGGGTCAGGAGCCAATTAAAGCAGCTCCTGACCGGCTCACAGAGCTCTGCCATCATAGAGACAGCAGAGTGGGTGGCCTGAGGCTCCGGTTGTGCAGAGTGGATGGCGGTATCGGTGAGTATGTGTGGCAATTCGTCGTAAGGCATTGGTTTCTGATAGCAATGGTCTCTGGTCCTTAAGGGCCCTTTTCCACTAGCAATTGCTAGCGCTTGCGATATACTCTAGCAATTGCGATTCAGCAAGTCCCAATTTTTTTTCTGCGATTGCGATCACGATTTTGCTATGCATTGCACTGCATAGCAAAATTACAGTAAGAATCGCTCCGAGTCACGATTGGTTAAAATCGAATTGCAGTAGTGGAAAATACCTACCATGATTCCTATGTTATTTAGCAAACCCTATCAATTTAAAAATCACTAGCAATTTTGTGATTCAGCATCACAAACGCCGCTAGTGGAAAAGGGCCCTTGGGGCAGAGACCACTGGTACTTAAGTGGTTAAAAATGACTTGCAAACTTGCAAAAAACTTTTATTCTTTCTGGAAAAATTTGTTGAATAGGATTTGATAATTGTGTCCATTCCTCCTGACAATCTATAGGTGGTTTATGGTGAATAATACACATTATTTTATGATATCTGAATACTCCAACCATATGAACAATTATTTACCTCAGTCTGTTGTTACTTACAGAGAATGAAAACTGATGCTAATGTTATATATATATTTTTGTAAACAACATACAAGCTAAGTAGCATTTTATATGTTTGAGTAAACTAAGTTATAACAATTATGCAATTAGGAATGTACAGCAATGAGATGAGAGTCTTTTAAATGTGCCTAGTTTGATTTCAGTCCTTACGCATTCTTAGAAAATGAAAAAGTTCAGTTGTATTTCATTTTACTTATTGTACATGACATGATTTGTTAGGGCTAGCCTAATGTTCATGTGATATGAAGGACTATATGTTTTACAAATCATATGATATTTTATTAAATAGCAAATTCTGAATATAATGTGTCATGTTAGAATTGTGAAATATTTGATCTTAAGTATATTTAAATAAAGACCATTTGTGCATATTGTAAGGTTGAAATGAAAAAAAAAATGAATGGATAATGGAGAGTAGTTGGCGTTGTGTATAAATTTTCTTCAGAACTACTTAGTGTACAATAAGCATAAATGCTTTTAAAGGTCTTTTTTGTCACATGTATAATTTAATTCACTTACTGAATTCTCTTTGAAATGTTACTGTCCGTTCATGAAATATTGTTACTGCAAATGTTCCCACGCAAAAAGCTCAAATATGTATAATGCACGTTTAGCGAGGAAAATAAAATCATGAAGCTAACAGATTTATTTATAAAGTTATAAAATGCATGACTTTCCAGCAGATTGCATTTAAAGTACACATAATGTGTATTTATGCTCCTTTCAGAATGATGAGCTGACATATTCTGTTGCCGGTGACTTATGGAGAGAAGGAATAAAATGTGTCCTTTGGAAATATTTGTAGCACATCGGGACTATTGTGAAATATTGAAGAGTCACAGCACCCACCTAAAGTACTCTAGTCAGGCCTTCACACTGACAAAGTTCCATAATTTATCACAACAGCCCAAATTCACTTCCCATGTGGGCTTACAGCATTCTTCAGTATCTTTCTTCTAAAAGCAATGTTAATGCATGGTAGCATATGTTTGCCATACTATAGAGTGTATTCATAAAATTAAAACAACTAAAGAAGACTGCTGTTTCTATAGCCAAGTCTATGAATGAGTGAAAGAAGTTTTAATCCTAGATGCAGTTTATGAAACAGAGTAGACACTAAAGAAACATTAACCACAATGCCACAAGAGGCTAAAACAGCTTTACCACTAAGGGCATAGCTTATCACTTCCATTGAAAATACTTTAAACTGCCAAAAAGCTAAAAAAAATTGCATAGCAATGCAAATTTTCCTGCACTCCTATACTTTGCATAGAAGGTGAATTGCACAGAAAATGCCAGCAGGCACAGCAATTGTGATTGTGGAAAATGCAGCTCACTAATGGAAACATTCCCACGTGGTTTCCTTCAGTTAAAGTGTAACTAGTGTTTTATGATCCATTCGCATTGCAGTCTCATTGTATTGGAAAACAGCCCTTAAACAGGAGCTGTTAGCCATACTATATTAGAAATAAGCACATGTATAAGTAGATACATATTTGTTCTTGGAAAAAGCAAAAAGACACAGGGAGACTGGGAGCCTGATCTGGTGTATTATCAAAGAGACACCAGAAGAAGGATAGAGAAGGTGAAAATATACTCATAAAAATAGGTTGCTATATAGGCAACCACTCGTCAGGCATGTGAGGAAGTACCGTCCTCACTCGGCCTTGCTTCAGGTAGTAGGGTAGGTCGCAGCTCCAGTAAAAAACGACACTCCTGGAGAGGTTCCATGTGTGCACTCCCCCATACGGGGGTGTTGAATACTATGAGGGAGGGTAGGAGGCTCCCATAGACTTATACCGGTATTGCTAGTTATGAGTATAGACCATACAGTAGGATATAATGCAGGTGTTCCTACCTTTAAAGGAATCAAACTCACACGTAAGGTAGCAAGAAACTGCTCAAATTTGATTAGGGTACAGACAACGCGTTTCACGGTTACAACCGCTTCCTCAGGTCTATAGGTGTGCCTTTGAAGATAAATGGCAGCGCTCAGAATCAACAATAACTGTTGTTATAAAACGAATATCTTTTGTGTATTACTTATGTTTTATTGATTTTAGTGATAGTTATTAGTTTTATAACAACAGTTATTGTTGATTCTGAGCACTGCCATTTATCTTCAAAGGCACATCTATAGACCTGAGGAAGTGGTTGTAACCGTGAAATGTGTTGTCTGTGCCCTATTAAAATTTGAGACGTTTCTTGCCACCTTACCTGTGAGTTTGACTCCTTTAAAGGTAGGAACACCTGCATTATATCTTACTGTATAGCCTATACTCATATACAGTGAGATGCAAAAGTTTGGGCAACCTTGGTAATCGTCATGAGTTTCCTGCATAAATCGTTGTTTGTTACGATAAAAAATGTCAGTTAAATATATCATATCGGAGACACACACAGTGATATTTGAGAAGTGAAATGAAGTTTATTGGATTTACAGAAAGTGTGCAATAATTGTTTAAACAAAATTAGGCAGATGCATAAATTTGTGCACTGTTCTCATTGTATTGATTCCAAAACCTTTAGAACTAATTATTGGAACTCAAATTGGCTTGGTAAGCTCAGTGACCCCTGACCTACATACACACAATGTTGCCCAAACTTTTGCATCCCACTGTAACTAGCAATACAGTTATAAGTCTACTGGCACCTCCTATCCCCCCCCCCCCCCCTAGATAAATATTTGCTGTACTTACATATGTATTGCATTGTCATAGTAAAAAAGAAAAAATCCTTCCTAGGATTTTCCATTTTGACTGTGTCTATCTTGAAGCCAATCCTGACTTAATTTTCACCCTTACCCTGTCTGTGTATAATTGCCCGCCCTCCTCCCAGTCATCAGACACTCCCACCCATCTCTGCAGTAGGAAGTGTATTGTCTCAGCATGAGAAATATTGGCCAATCAGAGAGGAACAGAGGTGTAGGAGGGGAAAGCGGGAGGGAAAGAGGATTCAGCCAATAAGGCTGCATTAGTTATGTCTGAGGGGAAAGTAAAGAAGAAAAAAAGAAAACCCCACATGGCCTGCAACTTCCTTTGGGCAGCAGAAGTACTAAATAAGGGCTAAGGAACCTGGGGAATGATGTTTTATGGAGAAGAAAAGTAAGAGTAATTTTTAACTTTCTTAATTGCCTGGTTAGCATCCCTATTACTTGTTTACCAGATAAAAATAAAGAATTGATCTTTGTTTTTATGTCTGGCAGTTACACTTTAAACATGTTGTAGTGGATTTGGCTGCATGGGTAATTGGAATGATGGTATGATGGTAACAGATCTTTCTCCCATTATTTAAAATGTGAAATCTGTTAATCTCTGAGATTCAAGGCTATGGATTTTATCTCCAGTGCACAATGCAAATGTAATAATGGCCATATTATTATCAGTTATTATAAGCATTTTTGCTGCTTAGATTAATGTTCTCACAAAAAGGAAGCTATCTTTTGTGGTTACTGGGCAGGATATTAGCAGTGTGTTAGGAGGTAGTGCCCCTTCTTTTTCTGTCTTCATTTTGAATATGGTTTCTTCTGATAGCATTGTGAACCATTTTTCTATTCAAACTTCAAAAAGTATTCAATCCATATTACATAAACCATCTTGTAAAACATAGTAATGATGATCTTTCAGTATTGTAAATTTGCATCTAGAAAGACACTCTTTTTTATTAACTTGGACAGATGTAAAATACACTCATTAGCTTAGATTTAGTTATGTATGTAAAATTTAAAAACAGCCAATGAAATTACTCTAGCCTGCTTTTCCGATCAGGGGCATAACATCCGCAGCCTGGGCCCCCAGCAAAATTAATGGCAGTAATTGACAGCCCCCTCCCCCCCGCATCAAGGTCAGAAATCCAAGAGCAATGTGCTCTATGCTGCCACATTGAGGATCCTGATGATGAGACGTGCATCAGGATGTCAGAATGCAGCATGCGGATGTCGGGAGGAGAAGGAGACCCAATACAGCAAGGGCATGGTAGATATAACAGCACTCCTTGTGCTTACTTGTGGGGGATCCTATTAGAGATGGTCAGAAATTGCGATTTCCGATTCCGTGGAAATTTCGCTTTCCGATTTCTGGTTTTCGATCTCCCTTTTTTTAATTTTCCAAATTTCCATTTTTCTGTTTTTCCGATTTTCAGTTTTTTTCTGATTACTGATTTTTGGGGAGTGTTTTATTTGTCCTTGTTTGCATCAGAGAATGCAACAATTGAAAAAAAAAGGAAAAAATTGAAAAACGGAAATCAGAAAAATGAAAATCAGTCTTGTGATTGCTCTAACATTCAAATTTTCCAGAAAAATGCTGCATTCTCTCATTGGTCCAATGCTTCAGAGTTCTGTGATTGAGCTAAAATTATCGAGTTGCAATAAATTAGATTTCTGCGGATTACCCATTTCCATTTTCCAATTTCCCTTTTCCGATTTTAACATTCCGATCGGATATTCGGATTTCCATTTAAAAATTTCAGTTTCTCGGAATCCTTTTCCAAGCCTGTGTACTGGATATTGGTGGTAGCACACATAGGGCCTGAATCACAAAGCGGTGCAAACTTTTGCGCGGACTTTTGCGCGCGCAAAGTGCCACGATTCGCGCGATCGTGGACTTTTGCGCATGCAATTTGTGGCAAATTGCGCACGCAAAAGTCTACGATCGCGTGAATCGCGGCACTTTGCGCACGCAAAAGTCCGCGAAAAAGTTTGCACCGCTTTGTGAATCAGGCCCATACTGTAAATTGCCAGGGCTGGCTGGGGTATTATACATTCCCAACCACCCCTGGTGGTTTATGTGTGCTACAACCAATCTCTAGTACACAGGCTTGGATAAGAAATTAGTTCACTGATTTAGGCCTCTTTTCCATGGACAGTTGATAGGCAGTAACATTTCTTACAAGCTCTTACAACTGCCTGCTGGCTGGCAAATGTTTGCTGCTTCCTGATACTTGCTCCCTGCAGCTTGGCAACTGCTTGCTGAGCACATGGTTCAACGGTCCATGGAAAAGAGGCCTAACTAAAGCAAGAGATTTGTGGAAAATAATGGAAAGCACTGGAGAACACTAGTGGTTCTGAAAGCACAGACTTGGGTTTTTGTTTTGTTTTTATAAAAGTGCTGTGGTTATGTAGCAATATGGACAAAAAAAAATAACTAATTCTGTAGGACTATAGACCTTTAAGTATTGTTTTGGATATAACCTTGTTTCTGTCAGAGTACAAGAACTTAAAGCAGACCTGAACTGAAAATAAACCTATGTGATAATAAATTGTGTGTGTAGTTTGTATAGTATATAGAACATTAGTAATTTTTAAATGTGTTGCTTTAAGATGCAAAACAAACAGAAATAATGACCATTTGAACTTTTCAGCACTAAAATCTTATTAACATTATGTCCTGAGCATGTTAAACATATTTTATCTGTATTTATGTTTTAGGTCATTGAGCGAAATTTGACTTTCTGTTTGACTGCCTTGTTTGATGGAACTAGTTTTAATGTGGACCAGAACTCTTAGACAGGGTTCACATTTGCGTTAGCAGTCAGGATGTTCCGGACCGGATCCGGAACGTATACTGTACAAACGGAATGGACGTTTGGCAATCCAATGATAGTCTATGGATGCGTACATACTCGTCCGTTCCACGCAGACCGGATCCGGACCGGATACGGACTTCGGACACTTTTCCAACTTGCTCTATTTTTCACGTACGTCGGATCCGGCCGCCGCACCCGGACCGGATCCTGACTGCACCATCCGCACAGCTGAACCAATGAGAAACGGAAAGGAGGAAACACACTGGCTATAAAAAATCTGGACGTTCTACCCACTTCCTATGCGTTTTCATGGGCCCAGCGTTTGAGGAGTGGAGCAGCAGTGATTTGTGGCTGGAGATATTTGGCAGCATGTCGGACGAAGAGGTGAGGCCCTACACCCCTGAGGACCTGATTCTACAGGTGCAGCAGCTACCTGCCTGGTGCACCCACCATCTCCTGCGAGGAGCACGCCTTCTTCCCGCATAGTATAGGTAAAAATCAAAAAGGAGACAATTCCCAGGTAAAATTAGTACAAAAACACTGGATCCATGGTCCAAACTGCAGTCTCTATATCCAAGGATGATCTCCACACGTCAGGCTGTCTCCAACAATGACCCCAGGGCTTATGCAGACCTCCAAGACCCCAATCATTTATATAGTCTGTATCTCTTTAAAAACAGATCCGGATATCAACCTGATCACCTACTGATGAAAAACCAGATGCAAACGGAACGGATCCGGACCTGATCCTGAGTGCAACCGTACGCATCTGGTCCGGATGCGCACGGAACGGATCCGGACATCCGTTTCGTTTTTTGCAAAAATGCACGTGTGAACGGGGCCTTACACTGGAAAGAGGGAAAACATATAGAAATACACCCTGTATGTATTCTGACCATTTAGCCTGTCTAATTCTTCCTCATCTGTGATTAAACACAAGTTGTCATTTGATCCCTTAGCTTTGTCAGCTGACTGCCATGGCAGAGAGCTCATTTGTAAATATAGGTTGTAAACAATATGTCTGCTTCCATGAAAGCAGGGAGTAGACAAACTGCAGATTTAATGCAGGATTGTATCAGCTGTAACAAATGTTTTTCTTTAAAGGTTATCATGCCGTTGCTTATCTTCTAGAGCGGAGATAAAGTTCTGAGTTCAGATCCGATTTAAATAAACACTTGCTATACAGAAAAAAGAAAGAGACTTTAGACAATTTCTTAGTAGGATAGTACTATATGTAGCTACGCTTATCATGTTACATGTCACTTCAGCCACCCTTACGTTGCAACATTCAACACATGCAATTTGTTTCATTATATTTGTCCTGGGGCTGGGAATTTATTAAATTCCACTATAGTCTACAATTGCCTAGCTAACTAAGATTTTGCAATATACAGCAATTTTGATTGAACACTAAACAAAAGTATAAGGGAATAAAATGAAATAAAAGTATGAGGGATCGCCAATTGTTACATCTTATGCTACAACTGCAATTCACCAAAGCTCAATGATGACGTCAAATGGATTATAAACCTAATGTTAATTGGATATCTTTGCAATGCTACTGACTCTACCATCCACTAAACCCAGTGATCATTTTTTCCCATTATACTATTAACTAGTAGACCTAAACCTGTTTAAAAATGGGCTCTAGGTCTGTGTTGGTACGCCCCCTCCCTCCAATCTCCTCCCCTCCCTCCCATGTGACTGCCGCCACCGCGCACAGTAAGCGTGCATGCACACGCACACGCATGCCACGCTGCCTCCTGGCCCATCCTGCTCCCGGTCCAAAGGTTGTCCTTGCAGCACATGCGCAGTAGTGCAAATGCAGAGACACACACAATGCAGAGACACAGGGGTTTTATTATAGAGGATGTGCTTAGATGTGCATATTTGTATCTCACTGACTTTTCCTAATTTGCAGCTATTCTATGTGTAGCAATCCCTCTTATGTATTCCCATAACCCGCTGACAGGATGCCTATCTGCCATCATTTCTGCCTGCATGTAGAATCAGCCTACCTACAGAGGTTTTCACAGATGTGTATTTCTGTAACAGCCACAAGATGGCACTGCGGACACAAAGTTGTATTTCTGACATGCGCGGTGATCCGTCTTTGCTCTGAGTGATGCCTGTAGGGAGTAGGCGGGGCCTTTTCTGCTCTTCTGTTCAGGAATGTCTGTAGTTCAGGCAGTTTGGAGACACGACAACTTCTCCCGGTGCTGCAGCCATTACTCCTTCTGCACAGGTTGTTTACCCGGTTACCACAGCAACTGTGATGACGTAGGTCACCAGATTATGCAGGTGACGGGCGGCAACCCCATCTCCTGCCTAAAGTGATTGTATACATGTGTAATGCCCATTTCTTTATAATGTAAATAGCGACCTTAGCCCATTTAAAAATGAGATAGGTCTGTCTCCGCACGCCTGCAGCACACACATGCGTGCACCCGCCGTGCGCGCACCCGCCGCACGCGCACTCGCACACACAGCCGTCACTTCCTCCCCTTCAGTGTCTCTGTGTCCCTCCCTGCACATGCGCAGTGCTACAAAACACACACAGGGATATGGGACGCAGAAACACTTGGGTTTTATTATAGAGGATAATCATCTTGAAAAGCCATGCTCTTTGTAAGCCACAACATTTGCATTTGAACAACTTTATATATTGCCTTTCCATTGACTCACACACCCAAAAGTTAACCCCTTCCTGATGCCTTGATGCCTTACCCTAACCTTTCCTGTTAGTGAGAATACCTTCCTAGTGCCTAAACTTATTCTTTTGACCCAACAACTAATCCTAACCTCCCCCCATCCTATTGGCTTACACTTCTAATCTATGCCTAATGCAACTATTAACTTCAACTGATGCTTTCATTCCATCATCTTCAGTGCCATGAATTGTAACTGTTATAGCTGAATGTCCATTATAAAAATCAAACCACTGTTAAGATTAGTGCTTTATTTCAATAGCTGAACAGCAGTTCCAAAATCAAGAATTGCATGGCTGCTACCATTGCTGTGGGCTGCCAAATCCTCCCATCAAATTTCATTGCATAGTTCACAAATAGAAGTAAAACCTTTACTCAAATAGCCCGCCCTGAACCCAGGTATGAGGCAGCTACAGATCGGTGTCCAACTTTCCCTTCCTAGGAAAGTGTTTTGAAAGTTTTATCTATTTTAATCCAGGCTATCAGGAGGATATCAATATACGATATCATTAAATACATACGCATTCAAATATATCCTCACAGAACACAGTCTCCCTCTACCGACTACTTCCACAAAAGTGGTAGCCTTTCTCTCCTCTCCAGTTGACATTAGAGGTGGTATTTCCCTGTGGTACAAAGAACTGTTAAAAAATGGATATACAAAGCTGGAAAAATACATACAATCATGGACAGATGATCTCAAGTACCCAATTGACTATTCAGATATAGTCACCTCCACCAAAAATATCCAACGCCTCTCTATCAATCATAGGGAAAGTTTCCATAAAATTATACTGAAATGGTATTATACCCCTCAAAAGATCGCCAATTTCTCCCCCAAAATTCCCAACTCTGCTGGCGTAGCTGTACAGGAATTGGCTCCTTATTCCACCTCCTCTGGGAATGCCCCCTAATACAACCATTCTGGAAAGAAATCGCAAAATCACTAGGTGAAGTTATGCAATCACATGTGGAGATTACACCACTAGCTAGCACTCCTCCACATAGGAATAACGTCCTTCCTTATTAGATACCGTATTTAATATCTCAGGTGTTCTGCACTGCCAGAAGCCGTATCACAGCAAACTGGAAGTCAGCAGAAATCCCTACTCTTTTACAGCTGAAACGAGAGGTAGACTTCAATCTACAAATGAAAAGATCTATCAGATGCCAAAGTCATGAGATAGATCCTCCCTACCTCTTACATATTGATTGGCCAAAAATCCATACCTAGTCTCCAATTTGGGTCAGCTTCTCCTGCATCTCCCTCTATCCTGCTGCACTATCCACCAGCCATTGTAGATTATTATTCAACACATGTACACCAACTCTGTTTTCAATTATGTAGATTAACAGTATTGTATTTGTTACAATACTGCCAACCATGATGAGTTCAAGTTTATATTCTAGTTCTATTGCACCACCGGATGTTATGAGCTTTCCATTTTCCAATGTTGAAATGCTTGTTACCTTTTTATGTTCTTAAACATTAATAAAATTGTATTGATCTAAAGGAGGATATCAGTATATAACATCTATAACCCTCTCCAATAGGGCTTCAGAAAACATCACAGCTTTGAAAGAATTCTTATTTTGACCTGCAATTATCTGCCCATGACAAAAAACAGAGGAAAGTTCTCCACTCTGAATCGACTAGATTTTTTAGGAGCTTTCATACATTGAAACCTTGCAAAGAAGACTACAGGAATACTGTGGTATTAATGACTTAGTTCTGTAGAGGTTCCAATCCTCCTCAGCTGACAGAGCACCAAGCACTGGGTAACCTTCTTGCCCATCCCAGTACAACTTCAGACTTTGAATATATATATATATATATATATATATATATATATATATATATATATATCCAATACAATAAAATGCAAGTGTCCCTGCATCATCAACTGAATGGTTGTGTGTCCCTGGCTTTTTTGTACTGAGCATGTGCGCAGCCAGGGCAGTTAGGACAGTTTGCTGTGTGTGGTTCACAGAGGTTCTCATTGCATTGTGGGAAATAACAGATTTTTCCAACTGCCAAGCAAGCAGCTCCCTGTGTGCATATACTTCAGACAGTGGTGGGAAACGAGCAAGCGGGACGCGTATGTGCGCGCATGGGGGGGTAACCATCTGTGACCTAGCGCCCGTTTTTTTACGGGCGGGCCTTTGTACTAGTATATATATATTTATTTATTAATATTAAAACATTTCCTCCGCTCTTCAAAAAAGCAAGTGACCACATATATTGCTAAATAAAAAGAACAGAGCCTAAAAAGCTATATAATATATATATATATATATATATATATATATATATATATATATATATATATATATATATATATATATATACATTACTGTGCCTTTAAGATAACATGAGGTTATGCAAGGTTTTACAGTCTGCCATTATCAGATTTCTGAAGCAATGTGAAGCAAAAAAATTTAGTTTATATCAGTTCCAAAACACATGCAATAAAATAGAGCAATAGATTGACTTACACTGCTATATTCTACTGTTAGCTCTCTGAGATATTAGCTTATTTTAGCTCTCCTGATTACTGTTATTGTTGCCTTACAATCGGCTGATAATTTTCACAGTCATCCTTGTTTGCCTTATGTAATTAAGAACCAGTTGGTTGATACTTATCTTGGCCATATTTATTCCATGGTTGGGATAAATTTAACTTCCTTATCAGACTTCCTGGAACAGATTGAGAGAGCTATCTGTCAGATAATAACTGGATCAATAATCAACAATGCGTGGAGTGTGTTGGCACTATGTGTGGCTTAAGAAAAGAAGATTATAATTTGCCTGCTCCCTGGATCCCTAGAATAGTCTGACTAAATTATACATTTATTACTGTACATGCTTTATAAATTGTGTAAAATAATACATACATACACATATATACTGTCCTATTCATAAATATTATATTAACAAACAAAACAGCTGTTCATAAATGTACATGTTCATGTAACGCATTCACACTCTGCATGAACAAATCCATATGTGAAAAAAATAATTTGACACCCACTTCCTTAGCAGGAAGTATAATATAAAAAGGAAATATGACCATTAATGGGACATGCTGAAATAGTGAAGTGTGTTTTTCCTTATTTACTTGTAGAGATTAACTGACATTTTTTTGTATGTATTTCACAGAGAAAATGGTCTCTCTACTCATCTTTATCATCAGCAGAATGTTGGACCACAATAAAGGGGCTTCAAAGTCTTTGCATAGGTTTACGACATTGCCCTCTCACTGGTATCAGTTAGCTGCAATTTCTGTGATATGTTCTACCTAAGATCTTGCTGTTGCAAAAAAAGAAGATTCAGGGCAGCATCCATGCAATGGATTGTGGTCCAGCTGACAGAATAAAAACAGTACTTTGCTGAAGGTAACATCTACAGATGATGTTGGTGCTAAATCTACAGTATAACAGTATTTTCCAAGTTCAAGCCTGTATGTATGTGTGTCCTTTCATCCCCCATGTCCCCTCCTGCTCTGCTCTGATTAGCCGCACAGGGTCCCGATGTGACTGGCCACAATTGGATGGTGCATGTGTGGCAGGATGGCATGCAGACTCCTGCTTTCACACTGTAGTGCCCGTCACTAGCTACTTAGTTAATAATAATAGCTAAAATAAATAATAGCCACTTTAATCACAGCCACTGTGCAACTTACTGACTTTTAAGGTCTCTGGACTTCTGCACCACTTCTCTGTTGTTGTGTTTTGCAAGTGTCTCCCCATACCATGATGCTTAGTCATACAAGATGCAAGTTCAGTTGTGTGCCACAAGGGAGTTGAAAGATGCATGTTGTAATTCTGAAACAAATTGATTTCTGAAATAGTACCGTATGTTGGAGTTATTAGCCAGAGCAGTGGCAGGAAACATTAAAATTGGTACATTTTTACAACTTGCTGCTTATGTTTTAAAAGTGTTTGACTCATTATTTACTATCTATTTTACCTCATGTTTATGCTAAGGAGATACTCCCTGGCTTACAGTAAAAAAAAAAAAAAAAAAGGTTAACCTCTGTTAGAAATATTTATTGATGTGCGATTAGAACAAGGGGTCCAGGTGTTTCTTTGTGTGTATATTGCTCTTTCTGTTCTCTTATAACCTTTGTGCTTGTACTTAAAGGACTTTCCGAGGAGAGGATAAAAATTAATGTTTACTCATCTGGGGCTTCTTCTGGCCCCTAGCAGCCTTTTCAGTCCTTTGCCGCAGCCCTGGTCCTCTTCAGTGTCCAGCTGGCTGCCTGTAATGATCGGAGATCTGCCGTCAGGTCGTCTCTTTTGCGCCTATGCGGGCACTCATGCCGACGCGTCCACGTCATCTGGTGCGTACTGTATCTGTGCAGTAGTTGTGCGTAGTGCGCACAAGATGACGTGGACGCATGGGCACAAGCAGGCGCAGAAGTGATGACCCACCGATTATTACGCTGATTATTACGAGTGGCTAGCAGGACACTGAGGAGGACTGGAGCTGCAGCGAGGGACTGAAACAATCGACAGGGGCTGAAAGAAGCCCCAGGTGAATAAACATTGATTGTTGTCCTTGCCTCCGAATTCCTTTAAACCAAGAGATGGTGGAGATCAAGGAGGAAGTGTGGCATGCTGAAGTAACTAGGGAAATTCATTATTAATTCAGAGACTCTTAGCCATTTTTGCATCCATGAATTGTACCTATTATGGAATGTCCATTCATATCCATGTGCAAGGGATAGACGATGTTATTGCTCAGGGTATCAGGGCCCCATCACAATTTTGCTTTAGGGCCCTGTAATTTGTAATTATGCCACTGATCTCCTATATGCTTATTATGTTATTTACACTCAAATAGATAATTACATAAAAGGTTATGAGGCCAGAACAATAAATCTTTTATGTCATGCAGTTTCATCATGGTGACGGCCGTACCTGTAGGGACTCTAGATGTGTTGTCTTAGGGAAATTGTTCTCTGATTCTCAAATCTTCCTTCCATGTTCTCTGTGTTTAAAACAGTGTAGTATGCATATGACTGGAACAGCTATGTCAGCTCTGGTTAGATGCATAGTATGCTTCATTTAACATTGCTAACAGAGTAGATCTAATACTGGCTCTTTGCTGTTTCCATACTAGTCTCTAGCTATATTCATCAACAGATAAGGTAGAATGAAAGAGAAAGCATTAGACCAGTCTCTGATGAGCATAGCTGTTAATAATGCAACAAAAAACAGTAGGCAACATAGGCAACAAAAAACAGCCAAAGTTCTTATCTAAACAAATGGGTACTAATATCACTAGTGTTCATATATTTTTCTCCAGCAAAATCCAGTGAGAATATTCTATCTTCTCAAAATGGACAATCTTTACAGTATTTATTTTTTTTTTATTTTTTTTTTGCAACAGCATTTATAGGGCTTCTGATAACTGTATTATTTATTTTAAAAAGCTGTTTACATTCATAATGAGTTTCATTTTCTTTCTTCTTCTGTTAAAATGACAGTGACTGCTTGCCCCCAAAACCCCCTCTCCCCCAGTATCTGTAGCAGTCACAGGTGACCTCCAATGTCTGTTGCAGTACAGGTGGCCCCCAATATCTGCAGCAATCACAGGTGGCCCCCAATATCTGTAGCAGTCACAGGTGGCCCCAAATAGAAGTAGCAGTCACAGGTGGCCCTCAATATCTGCAGCAGTCACGGGTTGCTCCCAATATATGCCAACAGGGATGCTCATCCGGATTCCGGTTATTCGGGTAACCCCGGATATCCGAACTTTTTTCAGCTATCCGAGTCGGATTCGAATTCCGAATTTTTTTTCAAATCCGGATAGCTATCTGTTAATATTTGGGTGCATAACACGGATATCCACGGATATTGTGGATATCTGGATCCGAAATACTGTAACTAAGGAGATGACATCCTGGAGCCAATCAGAGGGCTCCCAGCAGAAGCCTTAGCAACCAATCACAGAAGGGAACCCTGGCCAGCCCCACCTGACCTTATTGAGCCAATAAGAGGGCTCCCAGCCTAAACCCTGGCACCCAATCACAGAAAGGAACACTGGCCAGGCCCCCTGTATAATAATGAGGGCTGCTATGATGAGACATATCGTCCCTTGTTTGTGAATGCTCACCGAGAGACATGCTCCAGTGCTGCTGGCCTAGCAAGGGCTGTACACACAGTGATAAGTTGTTCAGTGATTAATCCCTTCACTATCACTACACTATTATTGTATTGTTAATTGACTTGATTTAATAGTGTGACAGTAAGAGTGTGTGCTGTGCTCCAGTGCTGATGGAGCTGCTATGTGTCTTTGTGTGTGCTGTGCACAGACCAGGCCAGCTGCTGCCTGCTGGCCAGCTATTAGCCTTAGCTAGCTACAGTTTAGGTTAGGTTAGGGATTAGGGAATAGCGTTACTGTGTAATTGTGTAGTTAGTACTGTAGTAATGCAGTCAGTACTAGTAGTTGTTAGAGTAGTAGTACTACTGAGTTTGCTTACTACAGAACTGCTGTGCTGCTGAGCAGTGCCAGTGTGACAGTTTGAGTTCTCTCCTCCGCATTTTTGACTGTCACTCGGCACTTGGCACATGGCCCTTGGCACGTGACACTTTGCATTTTGCACGTGGCACTTGGCTTGTGGTGCTTGGCATGTGTCACGTGGCACTTGGCAATTGGCACATGTCACGGGGCAATTGGCACGTGTCACGGGGCAATTGGCACGTGTCACGTGGCACTTGACACGTGTCACGTGGCACTTGACACGTGTCACGTGACATGTGCTAAGTGACACGTGACAAGTGACAAGTGCCACAACCGCCATGCTCCTGGCACACGTTACACCTGCTGCTGCTGCGTTGCCCTGTTCCTGCTGCCTGTGCAGCTTTCACCACCAGGGTGCCACAGGCCACTGATACCACCTATATTTAACTCAAAACACAATTGATATCTGGGTATCCGGATCCAGATCAATACGGATTCTGAGCACCCCTGTATGTCAAAATATGTAGCAGTCAGAGATTGCACCCACTATATGTATCAGTCACAGGTGGCCCCCAATATCTGTAGCAATCACAGGTGGCCCACAATATCTGTAGCAGTCACAGGTGTCCCACAATATCTGTAGCAATCACAGGTGGCCCACAATATCTGTAGCAATCACAGGTGGCCCACAATATCTGTAGCAATCACAGGTGGCCCACAATATCTGTAGCAATCACTGGTGGCTCACAATATCTGCAGCAGTCACAGGTTGTCCCCAATATATGTCAATATATGTAGCACTCAGATTTTGCACCCAATATATGTAGCAGTCACAGGTGGCCTCCAATATCTGTAGCAGTCACAGGTTGCCCCCGATGTATGTCAATATATGTAGCACTCAGAGGTTGCACCCAATATATATAACAGTCACAGGTGGCCCTCAATATATGTAGCAGCCATAGGTGGCTCCCAATATCTGCAGCAGTCACAGGTTGCCCTCAATATATGTCAATATATGTAGCGCTCAGAGTTTGCACCTAATATATGTAGCATTCACAGCTGGCCCCCAATATCTGTAGCAGTCACAGGTGGTCCCCAATATATGTCAATAAATATAGTGCAGTCAGAGGTGGCACCCAATATATGTAGCAGTCACAGGTGCCCTCTAATTTCTGTTGCAGTACAGATGGCCCCCAATATAAAGTATTGTGGCACTGGAACTTTGTCACGCTAATAGTTGAGTCGTGTGACACCCTCCACATGTTTCAGCACTCATCTCTTGAAGTGTAACTTATTTGTGTTTGCACCCTGAGACAAATGGTCCCAGTCCTCCCTTGGCTGGAGTCCAGTGCCATCCTATCAATGATCAGCAGTTAAAAATAGAGACCGAAAAAGAGGAAAAGGGTCAGTGACGGACTGGGAGGTGGAAAAGCTGAGGAAATCCACCTGCTGGCCAAGCAGCAGTAACCCTGTGTTATCACTTCCAATAGAAACCTGTAGCAAGTATTCACTGTGTGCAGCAACATCTGATTACTGCTGCTTGGCCAGCAAGTGGATTTCCTCAGTTTTTCCAGCTCCCAGTCCTACATTGAAAAGGGTATTCTCTCTAATGCTGGGAATACACGGTACGTTTCTGTACCGTGTATCGAGCCGCACGATAGATTCCAGCACGTCCCCGCTCATCCCCGCGGGTGCCTGGATCGATTCCCGCTCGTCCCCGCGGGCACTTCTTATCTTCTTTTCGTTTTATTCTATTGTTCTGCCCGCAGTATCCAGCGTGGAATCGATCCTGCGGGGTATCGGACGCGTCGGATATTATCAATTGAGCCATCAGCGGCTCGATACACGGTACAGAAACGTACCGTGTATTCCCATCATAAGATAAATAATCAGCATCAATGAGCAATAGAACTATATCTGCTGTCTTGCCAGAAATGACACCTTATAGGCTTTAAAAATGACATATTTAATGATAGTTGTTCTTTAAGTGTTTTTAATTATAAATATTCTCATGCATTTTCTTTATATAGCCCAAACACATTTTGTCTACATTTAAAACACATTCTGCTTTTTTCAAATAGATTTCAAAGACTGGTGTTATTTTTAAATTGATTGAAGAGTTACTTAGTTAATGAGATGAATACATTTACTGTTACATTGAACATTCTGGAACAACAATAGTTCTGCATCAGCTTTCCCAAATGTTTAATCTCTTCCTTAGGACTCCTTTATGTTGAAGTGCAAATAGCTTGTCAATAATTTTTTCTTCTTTTTCCGACCACAATTTAGCTTGCATTAGGTTTATGCAAAAATGGTCAGCAAATTGATTATTCTCTTAGTCTTGGGAGTGTGACTTTCAGAGTCAGAGTGACTTTTAGAATCTGACTTCAAAGTTATATTCTGCTTTCTTGATATGCCCACTAGAGATGGCCCGAATGGTTCGCCGGCGAGCTTCCGTGGTTCGCGGAGAACCGCAAACTTTTCCAGAAGTTCGGCTCGCCCCCATAGTGCATCATGAGGGTCAACTTTGACCCTCTACATCACAGTCAGCAGGCACATGGTAGCCAATTAGGCTACACTCTCTCCTGGAGCCCCACCCCCCTTATAAAAGGCAGGCAGCATCAGGCATTGGACTCACTCGTGTGCCTGCAGTAATTAGAGAAGGGATAGCTGCTACAGACTCTTTCATAGGGAAAGCTTAGTTAGGCTCTTGTAGACTTGTTAGCTTGCTCCTGGCTGATTGTTATTGCTAAAAAAGCACCCCTCACAAGCTCTTTTGAGTGTGTGTGTGTGTGTGGCCCGCTTGCATTATATACAGCCTTGTCAGTCAGTCGCAGCTGGCCTTTGGCCCCCTTGGTGGTACAATTACTACTGTGCCAGGTGCACATTGTAATGTACCTACTACCTGTTGTTCACTTCAGTGCACCCACCTACCTACGTGAGCGCACGCAGTGTCACTGTGCCTGTCCGGTACCCGTCTGTGTGTGACAGGTGCACATTGTAATACCCATCACTGCATATGCCTACTACCTGTTGTTCACTTCAGTGCACCCACCTACCTATGTGAGCGCACGCAGTGTCACTGTGCCTATCCGGTACCTGTCTATGTGTGACAGGTACACATTTTAATACCTATCACTGCATATACCTACCTGTTGTTCACAGTGCACCCACCTACCTACGTGGGCGCACGCAGTGTCACTGTGCCTGTCCGGTACCTGTCTGTGTGTGACAGGTGCACATTGTAATACCCATCACTGCATATACCTACCTGTTGTGTTCAGTGCACCCACCTACCTACATGAGTGCACGCAGTGTGATATACCACTCCGTGCATACCTGTTTACTGCACCTGTGTGACTGCACATTGTATTAGTCAAGTCAGTGTATACCTTTCATCCTCCCCGATATGGACAAAACTGACAAAACCGGTAGAGGCAGAGGTAGCGGCAGACCCAGAGGAAGGCCACCCGGCAGGTCTGTGCGAGGTCGTGCATATGTGATTTTGTGCGGCCCTGGACCAAAGTACAGTGCTCAGAAGAAGGCATGTCCCATCAACTCCCAAGATTGTCAGGACGTGGTTGACTATGTAACACAGAACACCTCATCTTCTGCAGCCACCAGCGCTACTCCAAGTACCACATCCACTACATTTGACAGTTCACAGGAGTTATTTGGTGGGTAAATCACTGATGCACAGCCATTATTGTTACCTTCACAGCCAACCTCCTCCACTCCGCCTCTGACCTTGAGCGGTTCCTGCTCCTCTGCCCACAGCAGCCAGGTGACTGTGAAGAAAATCTTTAAAAGGAAGAAGCCAATTTCTGCCAGTCACCCCCTTGTCCGGCGTCTGACAACTGTTAGCTCGCCAGCTGTTACCATACCAGCTGGTGGACTCTGAAGCCTTCCGTAAATTTGTGGCCATTGGGACACTGCAGTGGAAAATGCCAGGCCGCAAATATTTATCTAAAAAGGCGATACCCAAACTGTACCGTGAAGGTGAGAGGCAAGTAGTGTCATCTCTGGCACACAGCGTTGGGTCAAGGGTCCACCTGACCACAGATGCCTGGTCTACCAAGCACGGTCAGGGCAGGTACATTACTTACACAGCCCATTGGGTTAACCTGGGGACCGATGGCAAGCAGGGAGTACATGGCTGTGCGGCGGACCAACTTGTGACACCTCCACGGCTTGCAGGCAGGCCTCCTGCCACCTCCTCTCCTCCTGCTACATCTTCTTCACTGTCGTCATCCTCCTCCTCCTTGGCTGAGTGGCAGCTCACCTCTACTTCTGCTGCAATCTCCTCTCCAGCTATACAGCCCCAGCTCCCTAGGGCCTATGCTGCATGCCAGGTATGATGGTGTCACACCATCTTAGACATGTCTTGCCTCAAAGCGGAGAGTCACACTGGAGCAGCTCTCCTGGCTGCTCTTAACAAACAGTAGGATCAGTGGCTGACCCTGCACCAGCTGGAGAGCGGCAATGTGGTGTGTGACAACAGCAGCAATCTCATTTCCACTTTGAATTTGGGAAAGTTGACACATTTACACTGCATGGCACATGTGCTGAATCTAGTCATTCAAAGATTTGTGTCAAAGTACCCAGGCTTAAAGGACATCCTGAATCAGACCAGAAAGTTGTGTGGGCATTTCAGGCAGTCTTACACGGCCATGGCATGCTTTGCGAACATTCAGTGGAGAAACAAGTTGCCGGTGAGACGCCTGATTTGCAATAGCCCGACTCACTGGAATTCGACCCTCCTTATGTTTTCTCGCCTGCTAGAAAAGGAGAAAGCCGTCACCCAGTACCTCTACAACTACAGTAGAAGGACACAGTCTGGGGAGATGGGGATGTTCTGGCCTAAAAACTGGACACTCATGCATGCAGGCTCATGTGGCCGTTTGAGGAGGTGACCAAACTGGTGAGTCACAGTGATGGCACCATCAGCGACTTGATACCGTACGCTTACTTCCTGCAGCATGCCATGCGTAGAGTGGTGGATCAAGCTGTGGAGGAGCGTGAACAGGAACAGTTATGGGAGGAAGCGTTGTGGGATAAATTCTCATCAGAACCAGATGTTTCCTCAACACCTGCGGCAGCACAAAGGGGGAGGAGGAAGAGGAGGAAGAGTCGTGTGGGGAAGAGGAATCAGACTCAGATGATGAGGAAGGTGTTTCTTTGGAGGAGGAGGAGGCGGCAGAAGAACAGCCGCAGCAGGCATCGCAGGGGGCTTGTGCTGCTCAAAGTTCCCGTGGTATTGTTCGTGGCTGGGGGGAGGAGGAGGACTTACCTGACGTCACTGAGAAAGAGCAAGAAGAGATGGATAGTACATCTGGATCCAAAGATGGCATCTTTCATGCTGTCCAGCTTGTTGATGGACCCCCGCATAAAAAAAACTCAAGGGGAATGACCTGTACTGGGTGGCCATGCTACTAGACCCTCGGTATAGGCACAAAGTGGCGGAAATGTTACCACTCACCTGAAAGCAGAAAGGATGCAGCATATGCAGAACAAGCTGGCAACTATGATTTACAATGCGTTTAAGGGTGATGTCACAGCACAACGCAATAAAGGTACCACTGCCAGTAATCCTTCTCCCATGTCCACACAGGCAAGGACAGGACGCTCCAGCAATCTCATGGTGATGTCAGACATGCAGACATTCTTTAGTCAAATGCCTCTGCTTAGCCCTTCCGGATCCACCCTCTATCAACGCCTGGACTGGCAGGTAGCCGACTACCTGGCCTTAAGTGTGGATGTAGACACTGCGAGCAGCGATGAACCCTTTGACTATTGGGTGCGCAGGCTTGACCTGTGGCCAGAGCTGTCCCAATTTGCCATCCAACTTCTGTCTTGCCCTGCTTCAAGTGTCCTGTCAGAAAGGACCTTCAGCGCATCTGGAGGCATTGTCACTGAGAAGAGAAGTTGCCTAAGTCACAAAAGTGTTCAGTACCTCACCTTTATCAAAATGGATGAGGCATGGATCCCGGAGGGCTACTGCCCGCCCGAAGACTAAGTCAGTCCCCACACACAGCATCTCTGCCTGCACGCCGTGTGACTGCCTGCCCCAAGACTAAGTCACTCCCCACACAGCATCTCTGCCTGCAGGCCGCTTGACTGCCTCATCCGCCACCACCAACAGGGTCCAGGACTCCAGGTGGATTCCTGAATTTTTAAGCAGCGGCCACTATAATAATTTTTCTGGTGCATGTACATGCCTGCCTAATTTTTCTGGCTGCACTGCAGCTGCAATAACAAAACAAAAGGCATGTACATGTGCCAATTCCCCTTCATGATTATTACCTTGCCGCTGTGTAGGGGCTTGCCTATCACAATGAAGCAATGACCGACGGCTATATGAGTGTCTCGGGGAGGGGCACACCAAAGATAATAAGGTCATTCCTTTATTGTGGACAGACCACATTTGATCAGCTGGACAGTCACTGTTGTTCTATCATTGAGCTACCACAGCCTGGTGACCATATAGGCTTGAAAACTGCCACGGCCTGCACTCTCGCCATGGTGTGCACCAGTCCAGCATGGCCAGCACTACTGTTTGCGGTGCGTTACACAGTGAGTTTGGTGTGTCAGTGTAAGGCAGTACTCTAATTACTCCCTGATTGATGTATACACATGCAAGATGTTTTAAAGCACTTTAGGCCTGCAATTTAGCATTCAATGTGATTTCTGCCCTTAAAACACAGCTTTGCGTCAAATCCAGATTTTTCCCACGGGACTTTTGGCGTGTATCCCACTCCGCCATGCCCCCCTCCAGGTGATAGATGCATTGAAACATCTTTTCCATCACTTTTTTTGGCCAGCATAAGTTTTTCTAGTTTTCAAAGTTAGCCTTCCCATTGAAGTCTATAGCGGTTCGCGAAAGTTTGCGGTCGCGGTTCGCAAACCGAAAATCGGAACATTGGCTCTGATTTATATGATAAAACTGAGAAACTACTGAGATAAAAAAAATAAAAAAATAAGATACTTACCTAAAAAAGTGAAGCCTCTAGACCCTGCATAAATGTTGATATTTTTATATATTCATGATATGTAGGAATGTCGCAAACATAGAATTTTCTGTTTGCGAACAGCGAACACGAACTTCCGAAAATTTTTTGCGAGTCTGGCAAACCGCTATAGACTTCAGTAAGCAGGCGAATTTGAAAACCTACAAAGATTGTTTCTGCCCACAAAAGGGATGAAAAAGTTGTTCCAAGGAGTCTAACATCTAGACTATGGCATACCAGAGGGTGATCCATGCCAAAAGTCTCACCAAAAATTACGGAGTTGAGGCAAACTCGGATTTTAATCCCCAAAGGGCAGGTATCACATTATGCACAGCTTTGGGTGTCAGTGGGTTTTGGAGTGTCTCACACAGAGAAATGCAATAGTACTATCATAATACAGTGAAATAATAATGCACTGGAGTGGTTTTGTGCCTGTAACCTAATGAGGCAACAGCAGTAGTGTGCACACAGCTCTGGGTGTCAGTGGGCTGTGGAGTGTTACACACAAAACAAATACAGGAGACCGATGTGCTAGCCCTAAAAAGGTCTGTTTGGGGTGCTTTCACAGCAAGTAAGGAACAAAAACACAGGCCTAGCTAATGATTTCCCTACCTATCTGCAGCAAGTCTGACCCGGCTTTCACTAACAGTCATCAACTAGCAGAGAATTAATCCAATATGGCCATGACTGTGAGGTAAGAGGTTGAAGTTTAGCTCAATGATGATGTATAGGGATGAATTGAACACGCCAAATGTTTGCTGTTCGATGTGAATGTGAACAGCGGATGTTCGCAGAATACTGCTTGTCAGCGAACTGTTCAGGCCAGCTCTACTAATATGATGTGTTTTCTCTATTATTATAATATATTATGGTCTATGCTTTATGAATTACTCCACTCTGTTGAAACCCTTATTTTTAACTATTGCTGCTTTTAAATTGTGTTCTCAAAAGGGGGGAAAGCTCTACAGTTGCTGTACAATGCAGCTGAATGGCAGCATTTATGGCAAAGACTAGCTGCACCCTTTGTTAGCATTCGCACGTGGTTTAGTGAGCATGTGCTAGATGAATGCAGCATGCAGCTTCTGCCAAGCAGTGAGGTGCACATGCACCTGATTCCCACCACCTCTCCTGTATCCTACAGCTGCTCAGAAATGCCTGATGGTTTCATGGAGCAGTTGGCAATACTACTCACTAAAGCAGAATCTGAGGATGTGCTAAATAAAAATATTATGTTACAAACTGATGTTAATGTTTAAATACTGTTTTTCTTTTGGCTGTACTATGCTTACAAATGTTGCTGAAAACAGCATTTCTTTTCTCAAAAACGTTGTGTACTGTGGAATAAGATACATTTACTTTTCTATAAACCTCCTACTGTTAAAGCTGAAAAGTTGCTGTTTTAGAGCACTATTTAACTACTTGCCGACCTCTCCACGCCAATTGGAATAAATGCGGCAACAGCCCCAGGACTGCTCCACGCCGATTGGCGTGAATGGCTCTCTATGGGGCCCTCAGGAGATCGCGTACAGGCTGCATGTGGGTCTCCTGCTTGGAAGGCGGAGCTCAGCTCTACCTTCAGTCTCCCAGCGGCTATCGCTGCTCGGAGACTGTTAGACAGCGAAACCGCCGTCTATAAACATTGTACAGCACTGCGATCTGTAGCAGCGCTGTACTGGGGACAGCCATGTGACACAGCTGTCCCCTCCGTTACTGCGGAAGTGATCCGCTGTCATAGGCTGAATCCTATGACAGCCGATCACTCTGATTGGCTGGCAGGGGAAGGGATGGAGCGGAGTAAAAAAAATATTATAAAAATAATAAAATAAATATTTATTTTTAAAAAAACCACAGGGGAGCGATCAGACCCCACCAATAGAGAGCTCTGTTGAAGGGGAGAAAAGGGGGGGGGGTGATCACTTGTGTGCTGAGTTGTGCGGCCCTGCAGCTTAGCCTTAAAGCTTCTGTTGCCAATTTCAACAAAAATGGCCAGGTCTTTAGGTGGGTTTAACACTGTGGTCCTCAAGTGGTTAAAGGGAAGCTTAAATAACATGGTACATGATCAGATAGACATGTGTAAGTACAGTGGCAAGCATAGAAATATATATCATGTGCACCCTTTCTTCTTTCTCTGCTTAAAGAGTTAATATTCAGTTATGCAAGTGACGGTCTCTCTCCAGTCTGGACCCAGTTGGACTATAGTATCCCTTAATGAAATTCTTGGCAGGTGTGTGCATATATATATATATATATATATATATATATATATATATATATATATATATATATATACAACCCCCGTCACCCAATGAACAGCTGTACCAGGTTTGAGGCTTGTGCCAGTAACAGTGTCAGAAAGGCAGCAATTAAATATTCCCCTTGACAATCAATAGGTGAATTTGAATTGGCTTGAATTGGCTGACCGAGGACCCGTGGTCAGGGGGGCCAGCCACCCGCCAGAGAGCCCTGAGCAGGAGGAGAGAAAGCCAGTGAAGGAGGGCGATTTCCATAGCAGTGGAGAAGGGGGGAAGTTCCCCCCCCCCTTCCCTCACCTTGGGGCCCCCCTTCCTGGCATTCCACTCCAGAATCTGTAAAGTGTCGGACTCACAGCGAGCAGCGGCTGACAGCGGGCGGAGACTTACCGCTGTACAGCCACCGGAGAGAGCGCTGATCTGTGTGCCAATAGTCTGGGCTTCTCAAGACCAGACTAGCGGCACACAGATCAGCGCTCCCTACGGTGGCTGAACAGCGGTAAGTCTCCGCCCGCTGTCAGCCGCTACGCGCTGTGCAACACTTTACAGATTCTGGAGAAGAGAGCCAGGAAGGGGGGCCCCAAGGTGAGGCAAGGGGGGGGGGGGAAACTTCACCCCTTCTCCACTGCTATGCAACTCGCCCCTCCTGAAGACACCTACAAGCCTGGCTGCATATACTGGGGGCTCTTACAGACCTACCTACATATACTGAGGGCACCTATAGACCTGGCTATACTGGGGAGACCTATACACCTGGCTGCATATACTGGGGAGACCTATACACCTGGCTGCATATACTGGGGCACTTATCGACCTAGCTACATATATTGAGGGCACATATAGACCTGGCTATACTGGGGAGACCTATACACCTGGCTACATATACTGGGGCCAATCACGTACACTCTTGCACTCCCGGGGATAGCTGTGGCAACCGGGATTTGTCGATGAATTTCAGTCTTCATGGTTTTCAGGTTGTGGTCTCATACTGTTTGAGAGTCGACATGTGATGTGTATGTATACTGTATGCCTCTCAGGAAGTGGTCTTTTACCGTGAAACACGTGTCAGGCAGTCGTTTTTTGTAATTTGGAATTCCAAAATTGTGTTTATCCGTGTGTCTGCAATAGTGAAGATATTTAAAAGAAGAATTAAAGACTATATTTGTTCATTTAAAGCCCCGTATTTATTCATGTGGAAGTTGTACATATACAGGGGACACCTATACACCTGGCTGCATATACTGGGGGCACTTATACACCTGACTACATATACTGGGGGCACTTATAGACCTAGCTACATATACTGGGGGCACCTATACACCTGGCTGTATATACTGGGGACACCTATAGACCTGGCTATACTGGGGACACCTATACACCTGGCTACATATACTGGGGACACCTAAAGACCTGGCTATCTATACAGGAGACACCTATAGACCTGGCTATCTGTACTGGGGACACATATAGACCTGGCTATCTGTACTGGGGACACCTAAAGACCTGGCTACCTATTCTGGAGACATCTGTAGACCTGGCTACCTATACTGGGGACACCTATAGACCTGGCTATCTTAACTGGGGACATCTATAGACCTGGCTATCTTAAATGGGGACATCTATAGACCTGGTTATCTATTCTGGGGACACCTGTAGACTAGGCTGCTTATACTGGGGACACCTATAGATCTGGATACATGCACTGGGAAAACCTATAGACCTGGTTACTTCCACTGGGGATACCTTTTGACCTGGTTACCTATACTGGGGGCACCTATTTTGAGGGAACTACTGCCATATTAACTATTTTTGGGGAACTGCTGCTGCCAGATTAAGTGTATTTTGAGAAACAGCTGGCAGATTATGTGTATTTTTGCGGAACCGCTGCCAGATTGTGTATAATGGGGGAACTGCTGCTTCCAGATTCTGTGTATTTTGGGGGGAACCACTGCTGCTACAAGTATTTTTGGTGATCCGCTGCCAGATTACGCATATTTTGGGCAGCCGCTGCCAAATTATGTGTATTTGGGGGAACCGCTGCTGCCAGATAACGTCTATTTTGGGGGAACGACTGCCATATTATCTGTATTTTGGAGGAACCTCTGCCAAATTGCATGGATTTTTGGTGAAATGCTGTCAGATTACATCTATTTTGGGGGGATACACTACGGCAGAGTTCAAAATTCCCCGGCAGACCTTTTACACCACTGCTAAGGTCATGTATATTTTGCCCCACCTATGACCACGCCCACATTCTGTTGCGTGACCACACCCATTTTAGGGGGTTTTATCAGTATAAAATATCACAATATAACATATTTACTGTTGTCAGTAAATTATTATATCTTAGTCTGTGAAAGGTGGGAAACACTGGTATGGGGGCCCCATAATCTCCTATTGCCTGTGGGCCCCATGAGTTGTCAGTCCGCCCCTGAACCCTAACATACAATGGGCTTGATTCACAAAGCGGTGCTAACTGTTAGCACGCTTGTGAAAAGCCCCTCTTCACGCCTAAACTGAGTTTAGGCATGTAAAAATGAACACAAAGTATCACGCTCAAAACTTTGCGCGCGCAAACTTTGCATTGAGGTGCGACAAAAATCAGCACACCCAATGCACCTATAAAGTCGCATGGGGTGCGACTTTAACGGCACATTATGCGACATTAGGGTTGCACCCTATGGAACCTTATAGGCGCATCGGGTGTGCCATATTTTGCGCGCGACTTCATTTTAAAAACGGTGCTAACCTAGTTGGCACCCTAATTTACATGCCCAAAGTCTTTAGGCGCGCTAACTAGGTTAACACCGCTTTGTGAATCAAGCCCAATGACTTAATTACTCAATGACCAAGTTTGTGAGCTTTGCGGTCTATGACATCAATAATTGGTGAAATTTGTATTAGTCTCTGCCCACTTTTTGGTTATGGGTATAAAAAGTATCCTATATGTTATTCCAGGTAATGTACTATGTGTATGCTAAATTTCATTCAAATCCCTTCAGCCATTCTTGCATGATTGAGTAACAAACATCCAAACTTTCACATTTATAATATTAGTGAGATACATATTCAAAAGTTTGTATATTTTAGTTCTCTGAGTCACAGAAACACTATGTCATTGAGCAGAGACAAAACAATAAATCCACTTTTTAAAAAAAAAACATAACATAAAATTGTGGGATATCTAAAGAAAACCATTTTTAGGAGTAGGAGGAGATACAATTGTTTAACTTATTAGTTTATTTCCACTTAAGGTTCACTTTAAAGACAGCTCTTTATCCTTGTGGCTTTAAGTTTAAAAAGGTTTTTAAATTGATAGATTTCCAAGATATTCAATATATGTATAACCACCACCTGATATAGGTAACCCTCTCTAAAGGGGAGTCCATACACCAGTATTCAAAGTAAGCATATTCTAGGTTGGAATGGCCCCGCTGTAGATTATTTCTCCAAAAATGATACATTTGTGTGAGCTGGAACCACCGGAGAGGACCATGGGATTCAATAACAGATTGCATAGGAATCAGTTACTCCACACTAATAGAATGCTTAAGTTAAGTCATTGTCTCATATTGTAAAACCATGTAATGTCTGTCTTCTAATAGCTAAGAAAGCCAGGTGGCTTCAGACAGAGCTCACAGATTCAGCCTGTGCTTCCTTGTAGCCAGAGGCACCAGCCGGTCACCTGGGGCGCCATGTAGGTAGGGGGGCACTTCTGTGGGGGGGACCGTGCCCACCCCTCCACCAGATTGTTGGACCCCCTGGTGGTGAACTGACTTGCAACGTTTAATAGATACCACACCAGTTCACTCCCTGCAGCCCACAGCTCACCTCAGCCTGCAGGAGTCTTCTGGCAGGCAGAGTAGGATTACGGGAAGATGGTGTCCGAAGCCCTGCACTGGAGACTATTTGTGTCTCCAGTACAGAGCTTCAGGCACCATCTTCCCGTAGCCCTGCTCTTCCTGTGTCAGTGCGGGTGTTTCATAGCCGCTGGGTGCAGGAAGATGATTAGGGGAGCTGCACACCGGGAAAGGAGTCTTCTGCAGGTGAGTAAATGCTTTTTTGTACAAGTGCACATTATTTTCTGGTGAAACGCTGCCCACATTACGATTATTTTCTAGTGAAACATTGCTGCATTACGATTATTTTCTGGTGAAAGATTGCCGCATTACAATAGTTGTCTGTTGAAAATTTGCTGCATTATGATTATTTTCTGGTGAAACGTGGCCCCATTACGATTGTTTTCTGGTGAAATGTCCACTTTACGATTATTTTCTGGTGAAACGTCCACTTTATGATTGTTTTCTGGTGAAACATTGCTGCATTACGATTATTTTCTGGTGAAACGCTGACCCATTACTATTATTTTATGGTAAAACATTGTTGCTGTATTACGATTTTTTTCAGGGGGGGGGGGGGAGGCTGCTGGAGGGAGCAGCTTCTGATTTTTATTTTCATAGCTGTAGGCAACATCAAATGTCTGCTACATCAGAAGCAGGTAGTATTAAGTGGGACTTTTTCAGCTGCTTGCTTTATCCTTGGCTACTGCAGGGATATATGGTTATGACAAAACACCTTTTGGCACACAAGAATACTGCAGAATCAGATTTTATTTCCATCAAATACAATGGTGGTTATACCCAGAATTAGTTTTGGCACAACAGGGTCAGTGATGGAACAGCCTAAAACATACAAATTAGATTGTATATTTTAATAAATTGTGCATAAAACAAAAAAAAATGCGTATACTTAGACAGCATTACAGAGCAAGACAATAGAATTTGAGTTGAACTAGAGGAGTAGTCTGAGTGCTGATTTGAGTGTTAACATTTGCGGCACTCAGTCAACACTACACAGCGAAAATGTATGGGCTTGCAAAAACACACTTTTATTAAATGCATTGATTGAAGTCTATGGGAATTAGAAAAACATTTTTAAGACACATTTTCACAAAAATGTGTATCTTGCGAGAAGCATTATATTTTTCATGAAAATATACAGGCAGGCAAATAAATAGGATGATGGCTAAAAAAATATTCTCAGTTTATATGAAAATATGTGCTTGAAGGGGAAAATGAAGCAGTTATGTGTTTCAAAAATACACTTTCTATATTTGTATTATATGTAACATATATCTGCTGCTGAGGACCAATGAAGTCTATGCTCTGCTTATGTGTTCTGGAACATATTTTATTTGCTGTGAGAAAGCTTGCTAAACTTGGTTATCTCCCCTTACACGGCCTTGTTTGCTTCATAAATCACAACCGCTGATGTCAGCTATACGCTATACAAAGCGCTTTTTCAAGCGCTTTGCAATTTCCCTATACCTTCCATTCAGGCAAATCGCCACGAAAATGGTGCAGGCAGCGCTTTGGTGATCAGATGTGAACAGTCTCATAGGTATTCATTGCACACGCGGTTTTAGGCCGATTTTAAAAATCGCCAGCGCTTAAAAAAAAACAGAAAACGCTCTTAGTGTGAACAAGCCCTACGATTTCTCCAGTAGCTGCAAACTGCCATTTTAAACTGTCATTTTTCAACTACCATTTTCCAACTGTCATTTTTAACGGTCATTTTTCAACTGTCATTTTTCAACTGTCAATTTCCAACTGCCATTTCCAACTGTCATTTTAACTGTCATTTTCCAACTGTCATTTTCCAACTGTCATTTTTTTTAACTGTCATTTTCCAACTGCCATTTTCCAACTGCCATTTACCAACTGTCATTTTACAACTGTCATTTTACAACTTTTTATTTTACAACTGCCATTTTTCAACTTTCATTTTTTTTAACTGCCACTTTCCAATTGCCATTTTTTAACTGTCATTTTCCAACTGCCATTTTTAACTGCTATTTTTCAACTGTCACTTTCTAACAGCCATTTTTCAATTGTTATTTTCCAACTGCCATTTTTCAACTGTCATTTTCCAACTGCCTTTTTAGGGCCTTTTCCAACTGCCATTTTTCAACTGTAATTTTTTTACTGCAATTTCCAACTGTCATTTTCCAGTTGTCATTTACCAGCTGCCATTTCCAACTGCCATTTTCCAACTGCCATTTTTAGCGGACACTTCCAACTGTCATTTTCCAACTGTCATTTTCCAACTGCCATTTTTCAACTGTCATTTTTTAACTGCCATTTCCAACTGTCATTTTCCAACTAAGATTTTAATGGCTGTTTTTTGACTGTCATTTTCCAACTGCCATTTTCCAACTGTTATTTTCCAACTGCCATCTTCTAACTGCTATTTTTCAACTGCTATTTTTCAACTGCCATTGTTCAACTGCCATTTTCAACTGTCATTTCCCAACTGTCATTTTCCAACTGTCATTTCCAACTGTTATTTTCCAACTGTCATTTTACAACTTTTTATTTTACAACTGCCATTTTTCAACTTTCATTTTTTTTAACTGCCACTTTCCAACTGCCATTTTTTAACTGTCATTTTCCAACTGCCATTTTTAACTGCTATTTTTCAACTGTCACTTTCCAACAGCCATTTTTCAATTGTTATTTTCCAACTGCCATTTTTCAACTGTCATTTTCCAACTGCCTTTTTAGGGCCATTTCCAACTGCCATTTTTCAACTGTCATTTTTTTACTGCAATTTCCAACTGTCATTTTCCAATTGTCATTTTCCAGCTGCCATTTCCAACTGCCATTTTCCAACTGCCATTTTTAGCAGACACTTCCAACTGTCATTTTCCAACTGTCATTTTCCAACTGCCATTTTTCAACTGTCATTTTTTAACTGCCATTTCCAACTGTCATTTTCCAACTAAGATTTTAATGGCTGTTTTTTGACTGTCATTTTCCAACTGCCATTTTCCAACTGTTATTTTCCAACTGCCATCTTCTAACTGCTATTTTTCAACTGCCATTGTTCAACTGCCAATTTCAACTGTCATTTTTCAACTGTCATTTTCCAACTGCCAATTTCAACTGTCATTTTCCAACTGTCATTTTACAACTGTCATTTTACAAACGCCATTTCCAACTTTAATTTCCAACTGCCATTTTTCAACTGCCATTTTCCAACTGTCATTTTACAACTTTCATTTTTCAACTGCCATTTCAACTGTTATTTTCAAACTGCCATGTTTTCCAAATGCCATTTTCCAACTGTCATTTTCCAACTGCCATTTTCTAACTGCTATTTTCCAACTGTCATTTTCCAACTGTTATTTTCCAACTGCTATTTTTCAACTGTCATTTCCAACTACCATTTTGCAACTACCATTTCCCAACTGCCATTTCCGAAACACCATTTTACAACTGCCGTTTTTTAACTGCCATTTTTCAAATGCTGTTTCCCCACTGTCATTTTTTAACTGCTATTTTTTAACTGTCATTTTTAAACTGCCAATTTCAAACTGTCATTTTTTTAGCTTTTATATTCCAACTACCATTTTTCAACTGCTATTTCCCAACTGTCATTTCTCAACAGCCTTTTCCCAACTGTGATTTTTCAACTGCCATTTTTATGCACTTTGTTTCCCCTTTTCTCTCCAGGTTTATACAAATTTACCCCATTTTACCTAAAACTATCCCTGCATCTCTCTGCCTGATCACCCTGGACATCCAAGCTTGAGAGGGTGGATTGTGAAGGGGATTTCCACTGCAAAGCTTGTCAGCATAATTTTGATCTGTCTAATTTGCTGCTTTGGGGCAAATTTATGTGAAATGTTTAGCTTCATTTAACCCATGTGTAGAAAGATGTTGCATGTCTGAAATTAGCCCTCACACCAACACGCAAAGGCATTTTTAACAAACATGGAATGACAATACATTTTAAGGAGGAGGATGCATACATTTTAAGGAGGAAGATTCATGGATTTTTTTTCAACACAAATATACATTTATTTCTACAGTGAAATAAAATAGCACAAAAAACAAAATAGGAAGCATTTCATTTTGGCAGCCACAATGCTCATACTAAACTGTGCACCAAGAATTCATGTGCACAATCAACCAGCGTAAGTGAAACATTGTCATTGTACATTATGACTTTATTAAATGAACAAGCACTGGAGCTAAGTTGAGATTTTTATAAACATTCTTCATACTGTATAGACACACAAAGCTCACATATGGTAATATAATAGCTTTGTAACAAACTGCTGCAGGAAAAAATAATGGTCCTAGTCAGGAATGGATGAAGATGAAATGGGCAAAATAGCAGTTTTTGCCCACCGCTGATGAGTACCTAGCTTTTTTAGTAAGATTTGGAGGGGGCTAGTGTCCACCAGGCCCTAGGTAACTGCCTAGATGGATGATCCGGCTCTGGTTATGGTCTGGATTGCAACTGCAAGGCAAATTTCATGATTATGATGTTGCGCAGTAATAAACAGTGTTGACTTTAGTCTAATAAGTAAAATTTCTTTTTTCGTAATATGTAAAACAAAATATAAGTGAATCATTTTAACATAGCTAACATAATGTAGATACTATTCTTATGGGGTAATTTATTTGCAGGTGCAATGCTTCTATTTCGATATCAGGCTAAAGTTAGACCTACGTCTCTAGGATACAGCTGAACTGAAGGGGTAAAGGTCTTTAAATGACAATTGTTTATAGCACACAGGCTGTCAGCTGTGAGTAATAAATCTGTGTGTGACCTAGTGAGACTAATTATACTGCTTCCCAGTAACATTGGTCATTTTTAGACATTGTACATTTCCTATGCTTGCCCACTTGTCACCCGCTGTAGCATTTTATCATGTACTGCATTCTCTTTAACTTTTAGTCCTTTATGAGAGAACTGTTAAACAGTATCATGACTGCTTTTCCTGGAGCTGCAACATGTCTCCTTTTCTCAGAGCTGTCCAAGGTGCTACTAGCAGAAGCGATGTAGCTTTGCTGGGGAATGTAATAAATGCCTAAGGCTTACTTGCGCTTTTCATGTTAGCACCCCTAACATAGTGAAAAGTATCCTGTTTTGGATACTTTTCATTCTACATTAGACACAGTGTAATAGAAAACCAGAAGGCAGTATTTTCCTTAAGGTAGAAGCCACAACTAACAATTTTCTATTCTGTATTCTAGTTACTGCATTTTTTTAACTTGTTTCAAACATGTAAAAAGGAAGGGCATGGAATAAGAGTGAATAGGGCATGTGAATACTTTTGTGCTCAGTCTATTTACTTCAATGTGGCTAATGGTGCCCATATACGGTACAATAAAAACATTTAATTTTCCTGTTTATTCAATAAAAGCGATCAAATTAAATGAAAGCAAAAAATATTTTTTTTTCGATCAAGAAAAATGAACAATCAATCCAGTTTTGTTTTGTTTTGTTTTTTTATAAAAATCAGATCGGACGTATTGGAAAAATCTTTATATTCGAGCTAATGGAATAATCAAATGAAATTGTCAACTGTAATCGAAAAAAAAAAGAAAAAATTGTACAATGTATGGGCAGCATTAGTCTGATCTACGTAGATAATATTATGCAAATCCTTTGGACAGCCCAAAGAGACAGCAACATCTACAGTTCTTTTGGTCCTGAAGCCTACTAAGCAAATGGCAGCAGGTAATTACTTGGATGAGATTCCACCACTGCTAACATACTGTCACTAGCTAGTGACTTTGCAGTGTATTGCTCCATTGTTAGTGACACTAAGGGCCTGTACACACTGCTGCGCTTGCGCTGAGTTTTTAAAATCCATGCGTTTTTTAATTGCAAGGTCTTTTAAAAAATCATAATGACCTGTACACACTGGTGCAATGCAATATTTCTATTTGTGATTAAAAATTGCTCGTGATTTTAAATTGCAGCGCAAACACAGCAGTGTGTACAGGCCCTAAGCTAGTAATAAACAGATCACTAGTAAGGGATTAGGGGATGTAAGCAATGACTGCTCTGAAACAAAAAATAATCTGGTATTCACAAGTCTTTTTAGAGTACAACTGTAAATATCTGCTTTAAAGAGACTTTATAGTATTTTGCTCATGTTTGCTTTATATGTAATACAAAAAAATACTTTATTTGGAGCTTTGCTGGCTGATTTCATTTAAAATATATATATATATATATATAAATATATATATCAAAGTTTTATTGAGACTGGTTTGATTGTAATGCTATGTAAGTTCATTAATGTTTTGATTTGCCGCAGAATAGTTGAGATATCATAGTTCCAAAGAGAACACCAGGATTTAGTTATATCAGTCTCCACCTCCAGATATGATGCCTTTATAATGCCAAAGACTTATAAACAAATGAGGCCTTATTCACACAGCTGTATGAAATGGATGGTCAGTATTTGTTCCTGCTGGTCACATAGCCACAACCCCAACCTTCCAATGTACAAGAAAGGTGGTGCTAGATTCACAGCAGTCAACTACATACCTGCCTGGATGTTGCATGTGCCATTACTTCCAATGTAGTGTTCTCCCACATGCGAGACACTGATGTGAGAGATTCAGACTCTTTAAAGAGACACTGAAGCGAAAAAAAATATATGATATAATGAATTGGTTGTGTACTATGAATAATTACTAGAAGATTAGCAGCAAAGAAAATCTTCTCATATTTTTCTTTTCAGGTATATAGTGTTTTTTCTAACATTGCATCACTCTATAATATGTCCAGATTACACAACACTCAGCATTCAAAATGAGTCTTTCAGAGCAGTCTGTGAAGTAATAAACTCTCCTCTGCTAGAGGAAAAGTAAACAGTTTAATTACAGTTGAGATAATAAAAGTCAGATAACAGCCCTCTCCACGACCAAGTTGGTCGGAGAGCTTAATAGCTTTTTTGCATAGAGATAACAACTGGAGTTTCTCAACTCTTCCTGCACTGGAAACAATTAGACTGATGTATCTGATCTTAATGTTTTTTTTCTTAGCTGTAGTACACATACAAATCATAATATCATCATTTTTTTTTTCGCTTCAGTGTCTCTTTAACCATCATTCCCAAGGCTATTGTTCTCCTCCTTGCCCCTACTGCTCTGCGGTGCCACATTGTTGTTCCTCTGCCCGCTCAAAAACCTGAGAATAGTTTGCTAGCCTGTAGGCTAGCGATTCTCCTGTGCTGCACCTAAACTGCCGTCTGAGTGATCAAATTCTGCAGGTGACAATCCTCATTTGTGTGTATGAGGATTTAGGCAAGAAGACTCATACAACTAGTCATATCAAGTTGTATTATTGCTTCTCTTTATTACTTTACAGGCAGTGCTCTTCTTTACAATGGAGAACGTGCAGCCACACAGCCAGCACTATGCTGTGGGAATTTCCTTTGATATTACTAATAAACAATCAGAATAAAGACAATAAATTCCATCCCATTGGATCTCTGAAGAGCAAGCCAGTGACTTTAGAACGCCTGCCAATACAATCATAAATGATCATATCAGCAGAGGAAAATCACATTTGTGAATATGTGAAGGAAGATAATAAACAGGACTCAGCACAAGAAATTACCACAAGTATGGTCATCAACCAATGATGAGGCATGCTCTAAACCAACATCTGACCACAACTAGCAGTACATGTATACTGAAACATTTTATTTTTCCAGCGATCAGAGAATAACATTTATACTTACTGGCCCTTGAGCCAGACATTACTGTTGTGCATCCAACTGGGATTGTTAATATAATCTTGTTGACATTAAGTCTAACATTATGCTTCCTACAGACACCAACCGTTGACATTATACGGCATGAGATCACATTATTAAGCTTCTGATATTTATGCTATGCATGTTGCGACATTGGCTCCACTACTCTTTTATACAGTTGACAGAATGTATTTTGAAGTTTTTCAACTGAACTTACTCTAGGGAATAGTGGCATGGTATACTGAAATGTAAGAAAATAGGCAGGATCTTGTATCCAGCTTGCACATTACAATGTTT
This sequence comes from Hyperolius riggenbachi, assembly GCF_040937935.1. Classification (NCBI taxonomy): domain Eukaryota; kingdom Metazoa; phylum Chordata; class Amphibia; order Anura; family Hyperoliidae; genus Hyperolius; species Hyperolius riggenbachi. The sequence goes on from NC_090650.1 coordinate 237,783,647, forward strand.
ACAGGGTTAAAATAAAATGACAGTACACAGTAGGTTGCTTATAAGGTCTATTCTCTCTGAAGACTGGCTGCCAAGTCAAATATATCTGAATCAAATCTATACCATTAATATAACATTACTCCATGACTACATGCATATACAGTAACCTGACTCACAGCATCATTGTTTTAACTGAACGCTCTGCATTTTCTGCAGCTTGACATAACGCTGTTTACAGTTATTATATGGAAATACAAAGCAGCCCTTGCACAAAAGAATCATAAAAATTGTTTATTCCATATACCAGTTACATACACATATTTACCCATGGAGCAAGCAGCTATGGTTTATTCTAATTTTATAACCTGGGGACTGTGTATAGAAAAACCTATGCTTGTGGTTGCTTAAGCCTGATGTGATATAGATTTAACTACACTGGTTCCAACACTCCCAATGTGATTATGCACACCTGTCAAATGACAGCTGAGTTCTACGTTCTCCTATCTTATGACAGCTGAGTTTTGCACACTCTTTGGGATTCAATGTCATTGGCTCCTGTCATCACTGTTCTTGCTTTGTGTTTTTAGAGATGGTCCAAACCTCCGATTTTAGGTTCACAAACAGGGTTCGCGAACTTCCGCAAAAGGCTCGGTTCACGTAAACTTCTGCGAACCGCGATATACTTCAATGGGGAGGTGAACTTGGAAAACTAGAAACACTTATGCTGGCCAGAAAAGTGATGGAGAAGATGTTTCAAGGGGTCTAACACCTGGACCCCCAGGTGGCAGAGTGGGATACATGCCAAAAGTCCCGGGGAAAACTCTGGATTTGATGCAAAGCAGCGTTTTATGGGCAGAAATCCCATTGAATGCTAAATTGCAGGCCTAAAGTGCTTTAAAACATCTTGCATGTGCATACATCAATCAGGTAGTGTAATTAGTTTACTGCATCACACTGACACATCAAACTCACTGTGTAACGCACCGCAAACAGCTGTTTGTGTAGTGACGGCCGTGCTGGACTACTGCGCACCATAGCAAGATTGCTCTTCCTCACTCAGTGATGTCAGGTTAGGTAATGTCTGACTGCCTTATCAACTTTCCATGGTTCTTTCTCTACCATTGTTAAAGCTTACATCTATTTTTTTTTAAATTACATTTTCTGCTTGCGGTTCAGTACCTGCAACGAGAATCTATTATGGAGTGCAAGTCTGTCATTGTGACCATGGCGGGTAATGGCCAAGGAATCCTGGTTCTATTCCAGTCCGGAGTTGGAGCCTAAGAAACGGCTACCACCACACACATCCAAGGAAGGCAGCAGGCGTGGCATGCACATCCCGAGGTAGTGACCAAAAATAACAATACAGGAGGAGGACTTTCGAGGCCCTGTTGTATTTGAAATTAATTAACTTTAAATCCTTTAACAAGAATCTGTTATGGCGGACCAATGATGACTCCACTTGCCTTTCACGAGAATCTGTTCTGGAGGGCAAGTCTGCCATTGTGACCAGTGGGTAATGGCTGGGGAATCAGGGTTCGATTCCAGTCCGAAGTGGGACCCTTGACCCAGCGGAAGACAAACCAAATCGAACGCATTTGCCTAGAATGTGTTATGGAGGGCAAGGGCCTGATTCACAAAGCGGTGCTAACAGTTAGCACGCTGGTGAAAAGCCCTTTATCATGCCTAAACTCAGTTTAGGCATGATAAGTTTAAGTGTGATAAGTTTAGGTATGATAAGTTTAGGCATGTTAAGTTTAGGTGTGATAAGTTTAGGCGTGATAAGTTTAAGCACCAACTGGGTTAGCACCGCAGTGCACAGCTGATCAAAAGTTTTGCGCTAGCAAAGTCTGGTGCACTTCGCATAGAGTTTAATTGCGCTGCTTTGCGTGCGGGACTTTGCGTGCGATCTAAACTTATCTAAAATAAGCATGCCTAAACTTATCATGCCTAAACTTATCACACCTAAACTTATCACGCCTAAACTGGCTTTTCACCAGTGTGGTGCAATGGTTATCATGCCTAAAGTCTCTAACTGGGTTAGCACCGCTTTGTGAATCGAGCCCTAAGTCTGCCATTCATTCAACTGTGTTAAACTTTTGATGGTACTTTCTCAGTACCAAGGTGATTGACCAGGGGTAATGGCTGGGGAATCCTGGTTCGATTCAAGTCTGGAGTGGGAGCCTAAGAAACGGTTACCACCACCACACATCCAAGGAAGGCAGCAGGCACGCTGTGGGCAAAGGAGCAGGAATGGCTACCACCACACATCCAAGGAAGGCAGCAGGCATGGCATGCACGTCCCGAGGTAGTGACCAAAAATAACAATACAGGAGGACTTTTAAGGGCTTGCTGTATTTGAAATGAATTAACTGTAAATCCTTTAACGAGAATCTGTTATGGCGGACAACGATGGCACCACTTGCCACAACAGCTAGGAATATGCAGTGATGAGGTGGGTTAACTGAACACAAAAGGTAGGTAAGTATATGCAGTGATGAGGTGGGTTCACTCGACACAACAGCTAGGTATATGCAGTGATGAGGTAGGTTCACTCAACACAAAAGGTAGTGACCAAAAATAACAATACAGGAGTAGGACTTTCAAGGCCCTGCTGTAGTTGAAATGAATTAACTTTACATCCTTTAACAAGAATCTGTTAGGGCGGACAATGATGACACCACTTGCCACAACATCTAGGTATATGCAGTGATGAGGTGGGTTCACTCAACACAACAGCTAGGTAAGTATATGCAGTGATGAGGTGGGTTCACTCAACACAAAAGGTAGGTATATGCAGTGATGAGGTTAGTTCTCTGAACAAAACAGCTAGTATATGCAGTGATGAGGTGGGTTCACTCAACACAAAAGATAGTGACCAAAAATAACAATACAGTAGGAGGACTTTCGAGGCCCTGCTGTATTTGAAATGAATAAACTTTAAATCCTTTAACGAGAATCTGCTATGGCGGACAATGATGACACCACATGCCACAACAGCTAGGTATATGCAGTGGTGAGGTGGGTTCACTGAACAAAACAGCTAGGTATATGCAGTGATGAGGTGGGTTCACGCAACACAAAAGGTAGGTATATGCAGTGATGAGGTGGGTTCACTGAACACAAAAGGTAGGTAAGTACAGTATATGCAGTGATGAGGTGGGTTCACTCAACACAACAGCTAGCTAAGTATATGCAGTGATGAGGTGGGTTCACTCAACACAACAGCTAGGTAAGTATATGCAGTGATAAGGGGGGTTCACTCAACACAAAAGGTAGATAAGTATATGCAGTGATGAGGTGGGTTCACTAAACAAAACAGCTAGGTATATGCAGTGATGAGGTGGGTTCACTCAACACAAAAGGTAGTGACCAAAAATAACAATACAGGAGGAGGACTTTCAAGGCCCTGCTGTATTTGAAATGAATTAACTTTAAAGAGAAACTCCAACCAAGAATTGAACTTTTTCCCAATCAGTAGCTGATACCCCATTTTACATGAGAAAGACAATGATTTTCACAAACAGACCATCAGGGGGCGCTGTGTGACTGATTTTGTGCTGAAACCCCTCCTACAAGAGGCTCTGAATACCGCGGTACTGCTGGCAAACTGCCACAATGTAACAATGTTCAGAGACAGGAAATAGCTGTTATTAGCTGTCTCTAACAGACAGAGCAGCTAGAAACAGCTAAATAACCTGCCCACAGTAACAATGTCACCATGTAATACATGTCAGAATGTGAATCTGGGAGAGGAAAGATTTTACAATGAGCAAACACTGACTAAATCATTTATACATAATTATGGTAAAAAATGAAGCACTTTTTTTACTACATTATTTTCACTGGAGTTCCTCTTTAAATCCTGTAACAAGAATCTTTTATGGCGGACAATGATGACACCACTTGCCGCAACAGCTAGGTATGTGCAGTGATGAGGTGGGTTCACTGAACACAACAGCTAGGTAAGTATATGCAGTGATGAGGTGGGTTCACTGAACACAAAAGGTAGGTATATGCAGTGATGAGGCGGGTTCACTCAACAAAAACAGCTAGGTATATGCAGTGATGAGGTGGGTTCACTCAACATAAAAGGTAGGTAAGTATATGCAGTGATGAGGTGGGTTCACTGAACACAACAGCTAGGTATATGTAATGATGAGGTGGGTTCACTCAACAAAACAGCTAGGTCTATGCAGTAATGGGTATTACAATGTGCTGCTGCCTATCACACACACAGGTAGTCAGTGAATAAGCTGGGCCAATCAGTGGCACACACACATTATGAATTACAAAAGCTGTCTATGCAACACAAGTGTCAGTTAGATCAGTGGGACACACGAAAAAAAAAAAAATAGATCACATTAACAACATTAGCTCTCAAAAGAGCTGTTGTGGGGTGCTATTTTAGCAATAAGAATCAGCCAGGAGAAAGCTAACAAGCCAAGAGCCTAAGTAATCTTTCCCTATGAGAGACAGTCTGCAGCAACTTGCTCTTCTCTAATTAATGCAGGCACACGAGTGAGTGTAATGGCCGGCGCTCCCTACCTTATATACGGGGGGAGTGGCTCCAGGAGTGAGTGTAGCCTGATTAGCTACAATGTGCCTGCTGACTGTGATGTAGAGGGTCAAAGTTGACCCTAATGAGGCATTATGGGGGCGAACCACCCAAAGTTCGCCTGGAACTGTTCACCGGTGAACCGTTCGGGCCATCTCTAGTGTTTTTCCCTTGCACTCATGTTTTTCATCTCTGTATTCTTCACATTCTGTTTAGCAAGAAGAACATGGGTACATTTCTCAGAAATTGACATAGACAGCAACAAACATTTGGGGCAAATTCCACAAAATATCAGGAAAGTTGGCAATTTTATCATTACTTATGTCAACTAAATAGCCTATGTAGCCCCAAGCATTGCTAGACTTATGCACTCTATGCAAGTAGCGTAAAATACAGCACACTAGCAATGTCTAGTTGTCTACATTACTTAGGTAAAGTGGGTTGCACTATTTTGTACTGTGATTACTGTAATTGGCTCACAGTGAACACGGGGTCAGGAGCCAATGAAAATACAAGATACAGAAGCTTTGCGGGAGCAGCAATGGAACAGCAGTGCGAATGGCAGGAGCGATGAGACCACGCAGCATGGCTGATTTAAATATACACGCTGGCAGGGATAGCAACACCCAAACAGGGCATATATATCAATTAGCAAGGTCTGGAAGTGGTAATGTAGCCCATTATAACATGGGTAAGAGTAAGAATCTTTAACCTCTCTAGCGTTAAGGACGAGCCTGACTCAACCTAAAAAAACTAGCTACTATCATTAGGGATGAGTCAGGCTCCTCCAGCTGTTACACCTACTCAACTGCACTGTCGCTAGTGTGCACTATCCCTCGCCAGCACCTCGCGGCTTCATATCAGTGATTTCCTCTTCTTCTTTTGCTTCCTGTCCCTTAGCAATCACATCCCCTGGCATGTCCCCCCCTTGTGTTGAGCACATGCAGCAATATGAATTCAGGTGGCAGGCTCTGTTATTCCTTAGCGACACCACATTGCATAATCTTGCAATTTGGCAGGAGCTTGCATGAGTGCAAGCTCCCATCAGAAAACACAGCGGGCCCAGTGATCAGCCTGCTAGCCAGCGATTGATGCTGGCAGGCTGTTAATTGAGGTAATTACTGATTTATGTATTTATATAGCGCTGACATCTTACGCAGCACTGCACAGAGTATGGTCTTGTCACTTAACTGTCTCTCAGAGGGGCTCACAATCTAATATCTACCATAGGCATATGTCTATGTATGTATAGTATAGTGTGTGTATCATAGTGTAGGAACATTTTTTTAAGGGGGGTATATATTTGTTTTTTATAAACATGTAGTTTTTTTAATTAATTAATTACATTGTTTAAAAAAAGCCTAAAAGTTGCAGCAGCAGCAATCAAATACCACCTAAATAAAGCTCTATTTGTGAGAAGAGCGGGAGGTAAAATTCATTTGGGAGCTAAGTTGTATGACCAAGCAAGTGCCGAATTGTAAAAAATGGCCTGGCCACTAGGGAGGTATAAACCTTTGGTCCTCAAGTGATTAAAGTAAAAAAATGAAAGACCGCAACTTGCAATGCTTACAATATAAAGACACTATGAAAAAAATTGTACCGCTTTTGGTACGAAAAGTTGCAGGGAAATTAACCACTGGGGAGTTTACCGTGTTTTTAATGCTGTGCTTTATTTCCTGTTCTAGTTTTAAAGAGAGTCTGAAGCGAGAATAAATCTCGCTTCAGACCTCAGAGTTAGCAGGGGCATGTGTGCCCCTGCTAAACCGCCGCTATCCCGCGGCTTAACAGGGGTCCCTGATCCCCCAAATCCCCTCCGTAATGCGGGGGGAGCGCTTCCTGGTTGGGGCAGGGCTAACCGCCGCAGCCCTGCCCCACGCTCGTCTGTCAGCGCCTGGCACGTGCACAGGGGGGTGCTCTGGGTGCTCAAGCACCCCCCCTGTGACCAACTACAATAAGTCCCTTCTCTCTATTGGCAGTGTATAAATTAGTCATTATCAGGCTGCCCGTTCTTGTCCCTCATTAGTACACATGTTTCTTCAGCCAGCAATAAATTCTGGATGTATGATTGGCTCTGCACGGAAGCTCCGCCTTCCCTCTCTCCTCGTGTGCAGCCCTGGATTTGTTGCACGCACCTCCACCGCTCCCTGAAGCTAATATAGCTCCTGCCTCGCCTCCACGTGTGGCAGCCTGGCGATTCTGTTGGAGTGGCTGAACTGTAGGAAGAGGCTCAGGTATAGGCATTCATTTCACACAGCAGCCTACGTCATCCTAAACCATGGTCCCTAACCCCCTCCTCCTCTCTCCCCTCACTAGAGGTTGCGTGTCTGTTTTGTAAGCACGTGAGTTGACAACTTTCTGCAGTGCAGAAGGTGAGGGCTCCTAGCTGCTGGGAGATGCTACTGGGACAGGTCACACAGGATTCATGCAGGGAAGAGAGCCTGCTGATGTGAGCCTAATGTTCCTCTGACTAGCCTTGACCTTCGGTCAGTCAGCTCTCCTCCTGCCATTTGTGTTAGCAAGGCATTATTAACCCTTAAGAGGCAAATACTAATTGTGGCATGCCTCTGGAAACATGGGCCAGCAAGTCCTGTCAGAGCATGCTGAGACTTGCAGTTCCTGAGAGTACAGTTAATATTTAGAACTGAATGAGTTGCAACTCCTCAGCATGATCTGACAGGGCATGCTGTGACTCCTGGTTCCACGCAGGCTCCATTTGTAATAGGATTGAGGCAGAAAGACAAACTTCCAGCCCAACACTAGGTGTATAAAGGCTAGGTGTCTAAAGGCTGATAAACACTGTGCAATTTTTGCATCAGTTTGGTCATTTAAATATTTGCAGCATGTCCGATCTGCTTTGCACGATCAAGAAAGTGATCGATTTTGAGATCAGTGCTATACAAAATCGATCCATTTCTCAATCAAAAGCAGTTTGGAAATGATCATACAATCAGTCTTTCTGACACAAAAAGTGCTGCAGAAGATGTCAGTGCTATATAAATACATAATAATAATATGGTAGGACATTAGACTATGACTATGGTAGGATTAGAGTGTGAGCTCCTCTGAGAACAGTCAGTGACATGACTATGTACTCTGTAATGTGCTGCAGGAGATGTCAGTGCTATATAAATACATAATAATAATATGGTAGGACATTAGACTGACTGTGGTAGCATTACGGATTATTATTAGATCGTGAGCACCTCTGAGGTCAGCCAGAGACATGACTATGTACTCTGTAAAGTGCTGCAGAAGAGATCTGTGCTATATAAATACATAATAACAATGGCCACATTTTAGCACCACCCACAACTTTTCTTAAGTTTTCTTAAGTGTGCTGCTTACTCCACCCCTGTCTGTTCAAAATTTTGTGTGTTCAGATTTTTCGGGGGCTTTTTGTCTGTAAAAAGTCACATCACTGCACGGCTAGGGTGTTCGGGGAAATGTCCTACACCACTTGTTGGTACTATTGTGCATTTTGGGGGGAGGACCCTTTTTTAAATTTAAGCACCCCCCACTTTATGACCCTCTGCACGGCCCTGGTCAGCGCGTATCTCCGCCTCTCCCCCGCCCCTCTCAGTCTTCCTTCACTGAGAGGGGCGGGGGAGAGGCGACGATGCGCCGCTGACAGATGCGACCAAGTCTGCAACCAAGTGTCGCAGTGGGGGGTTTTGGGAGTCAAGGGACCCCCATTTAGCCGCGCTATTGCGGCTGTTTAGCAGGGGCACATGTGCCCCTGCTAACTATGAGCTCTGAAGCGAGATTTATTCTCGCTTCAGAGTCTCTTTAAAGCCATGAAGTTTAATGGAAGTCCTTGGAACAAAAAGTGGCAGAAAATATCTTCAGATACAATGAAAACAATGATCCCCAAAAATGTCCCCAAGTCTTTTTTATACTATGTGAACCTAACATAACAAAAAATCTTAAGTCGGGCGCTAAAAATATTAACTTTATCATTCATTTCTAGTATAAAATAATTTATGTACATAATAGCAAAATCCAAAAGACATTTTCTTTCTTTTATTTAAATACTTTTCGATGTATTTGTCCCCTTAGACATTAATGTCACGTACAGAAAATCATTTACAGTTAAGTGTGTCTTCAGAGTGACACAGATTTTGCAGCCTTATGCATGCTTGTTTGATATTAGTTGTACTTTTTTATTTGTTTTACACCTCTGCTTCTCTGTATGTCAGTTTGAACAAAGGAGACACCTTTGACCATTTCATTTGCCATTTGTGTTGTTCACATCAAAAAACCTCATTCAACAATATAAGTATACTCCTCTGAAGAAACACGCTTTGGTGCTTTCACCTGAATTCCTGCATTGCTTTTGATTTTTATGCTTCATTTACTGCTATTGTTCCTCACAGTCACAGTAACCTTTGAAATATTAGTTATTGACTTCTTACTCCGGTTTGTTTACACTATTCCAGTTTCTCATATGAAGCACAGCTTTATGTAACTATGTTAATATTTTCTAAAAAAAAATCTACATTAAAGTAAACCCGAGGTGAAAATAAATAGATGACATAAACAAGTGTATGTGTTTTACTCCTAAAAATTACTTATTTTTAGAATCCAAATGGTTTATTTTCTTTTTAAAAGCTAAAAAGTAGTTTTAATGTCATACTGTCTCATATGACTGATACAGTCTTTCAGTGTCCCAGAAGCTAAAATATATGAACTATTGACCTTTTTTGATCTTGTTCTCTGCCAAGTAAGAGTTTTATTGCTGTAATTCCTTATCAATAAGTATTATGCTATTGTCCGACTAGATTCCGACTGGAAATAAACTGTCACTTGCATGCCTGAAAGTTTAACTCTTTCCAGCAGAAACAAAAGAAAAACACAGACAACTAGTTATTTATATGCGTAGCACTGTACATATACATGTCTATCTCATCATGTCTCGTCACCCCTGGTACACTTTAAAAAGCTTTTGCATTGAGTTGAAAATGGATTGCTGAGTTTTACTCAGCTATATTCAGCTATAGTCCTCTGTATGCATACTTCCGTACCTTCAGAAATGAGGTAAAGGTTGAAATTCATTTTAGTACAATGCGATCTGAGTAAAGACATGCCGCATCACACTTCCATGCATACATCAATGCAACATTCATAAACAAAAGGCATTTTTATTTTTCAAATGTACACAAATCTATGCAAATAAATGAAAGAGGAGCAAATCAGGATACATGGAGGATGGGGAGGGGAAGGCGTGAGAGCTATAGGTATAGGGATTCCCCTTCTCCAGCCTATTTTAAGAATTATATTATAGTCAAAACAACAAAATGTATTGTTGTTAAGCTTTTGAATCGTAAACTGCATTTCTGTGATAACTTCTGATGCTTAGTAGAAAAGGTGGTCGCTGTGGGGATACCACGATCGCCTGTATGACAAAGGGAGACCAGGAGCCAAATGGTGCAGTATTGTGGGGTATTAGATGTTAGATTGTAGTATAAGAGTATTTATACTCACAAAGGGGGGTTGCAGTCCCTGCAACCACTGTATATCGGCAACGGGGAAATAACCGTTCCTGCTCGGTATTCCAGGTTCTACTGGAAGTGGATGGTCACACTCCTGGCTGGTCCTTCTTGGTTGTAGATAACACCACACCCAGAAGGTGAACACCTCAAAAGGAGATGTAATGTATAGTATTGTGGGGTGGAAGCGCCCAAAGATAGGTAAATAGAGATGGCCCGAACTGTCCGCCGGCGAACGTTTCCCGGACAACTGCAAACTTTATGGTGGTTCGATTCGCCTCCTATACTACATAATTCGGGTCAACTTTGACCCTCTACATCACAGTCAGCAGGCACATTGTAGCCAATCAGGCTACACTCCCTCCTGGAGCCCCTCCCCCTTATAAAAGGCAGGAAGCATCAGGCTTTGGACTCACTTGTGTGCCTGTAGTAATTAGAGAAGGGAGAGCTGCTGCAGACTCTCATAGGGAAAGCTTAGTTAGGCTCTTGTAGACTTTTTAGCTTGCTCCTCGCTGATTTTTATTGCTAAAAAAGCACCCCTCAACAGCTCTTTTGAGAGCTAATCTTGTTCTTGTGATCATTTTTTTTGTGTGGCCCACTTGCATTATATACAGCCCTGTCAGTCAGTCGCAGCTGGCCTTTGGTCCCTTGGTGGTATAATAACTACTGTGCCAGGTGCACATTATAATACCCATCACTGCATATACCTACCTGTTTTTCACTTCAGTGCACCTACCTACCTACGTGAGCACACGCAGTGTCACTGTGCCTGTCTGGTACCTGTCTGTGTGTGACACATCACATAATAATACCCATCACTGCATATTCCTACCTGTTGTGTTCAGTGCACCCACCTACCTACGTGAGTGCACGCAGTGTGATATACTACTCCATGCATACCTGTTAACTGCACCTGTGTGACTGCACATTGTATTAGTCAAGTCAGTGCATACCTTTCACTTCATCCCCCCAATATGGACAAAACAAAAGGCAGAGTCAGGCCACCAGGCAGGTCTGTTCGAGGTTGCACTGTCGTGATTTTGTACGGCCCTCGACAAAAGTACAGTGTTCAGAAGAAGGCACGTGCTATCAACTGCCATTATTGTCAGGACGTAGTTGACTATTTAACAGAACACCTCATCTTTCTAAGCTTCCGCACGGAAGCATGACATATCTTCCTCCTCCTGCTCTGATTCTGGCATGCCACTTAACACTCAGTCAGCCGCCACCACCAAAGTGCCATCACCCCAGGGCTTAGCAGTGTGGACATTTTTTTGTGTGTCTGCCTTAGATGAGAGTAATGCCATCTGTACCCTCTGCCACCGAAAATTGAGCTGTGGAAAGACCAAGACCCGTGTAGGGACAACTACCTTACAAAGGCACATGATTACAAAGCACAAACTGCAATGGGATGACCACCTGAGGAAAAGCAGCACACAAAAGCAAAGCCACACACCGCAGTGGAAGATACCAGGCCACATTTTTTTCTCCAAAAAGGCGATACCTAAACTGTACCGTGATGTTGAAAGGCAAGTGGTGGCACACAGCGTTGGGTCAAGGGTCCATATAACTGCGGATGCCTGCTCTGCAAAGCATGCTCAGGCCTGCCCGAAGACCAAGTCAGTCCCAACACACAGCATCTCTGCCTGCACGCCGTGTGACTGCCTGCCCCAAGACTAAGTTGCTCCCCACACAGCACCTCTACCCGCAGGCTGCTTGACTGCCTTCTCCACCACCACCAACAGGGTCTAGGACTCCAGGTGGATTCCTGAATTTTTAAGGGCGCTACTTTTTCTGGTGCGTGTACATGTCTGCCTAATTTTTCTGCAACAACAAAACAAAATGCACGTACATGTGCCAATTCCCCTCCATGATCATTACCTTGCCACAGTGAAGGGGCTTGCATATCACAATGAAGCAACGACCGATGGCTATATGAGTGTCTGGGGGTGGGAACACCCAAGATAATAAGGTCATTGCTTCATTGTGGACAGACCAAATTTGATCAGCTGGACAGTCACTGTTGTTCTATCATTGAGCTACCACAGCCCGGCAACCATATGGGCTTGAAAACCGCCACGGCCTGCACTGTCGCCATGGTGCACAGCAGTCCAGCACAGCCGTCACTACACAAACAGCTGTTTGCGGTGCGTTACACTGTGAGTTTGGTGTGTCAGTGTGAAGCAGTACACTAATTACACTACCTGATTGATGTATACACATGCAAGATCTTTTAAAGCACTTTAGGTCTGCAATTTAGCATTCAATGTGATTTCTGCCCTTAAAACGCTGCTTTGTGTCAAATCCAGATTTTTTCCCGGGTTTTTTGCCGTCTATCCCACTCATCCATGCAAAAATTCAGATGTTAGACCCCTTGAAACATCTTTTCCAGGGATGAGCAGAAACTACGCTAGTGCGAATTTACGCATTGTAGTTCGCATCTACGCATCGTAGTTCATAGGCGAAGTTTCAAAACTATGCTTACAATTTTAAGCGTAGCAAAGTACCGTTACGCGTAGTTTATGCCCCCTTCGTGTAGTTCACAAGTGTATTGCGAAGTAAACTACGAATGCGTTATTCGCATCTATTTTTCCGCGTACGATTGTATGCTTACAAAATTACGCATTGGAAAGGGTAATGTACGCATAGAAGAAGTCCTGGTACAAGCTTTTACAGAGAAATTAATGCGAACATTTTTCCGCATAATGGCATAAGCGTCTGCGTGCACTATGTTTTGGACTAAGCGTAATTGCGTGTTTTAACGCGTAGTCTTTGAAATGCATATGAAACGATTATTTGAATTTAAAGCCGTAGTTTGGCGAAGCGTAAATGCGTAAAACTACGCGTAGTTCCAGCATAGCGAAGTTGGCTGACTATGACCATCCCTGATCTTTTCCATCACTTTTTTGGCCAGCATAAGTGTTTCTAGTTTTTAAAGTTCGCCTCCCCATTGAAGTCTATTGCGGTTCGCGAAAGGTTGCGCGAACCGAACTTTTGCAGATGTTCAGTAACCCGGTTCGCAAACCGAAAATTGGAGGTTCGATCCATCTCTATAGGTAATGTGATGAAACAAAACATAATAATAAGGTGGAGGGAGGTGTCTTTACCACTCCAGATAGAAGAACCCAAACCATAAGGTTAATGTAAAAAATATTTATTCAGCACGATTAAAAGGACAATGCATTTTATGGGTCTCAGCCCGCTTCTTCAGGTCAATACAAGTGCCTTTACAATATGGTCACAAGCATGGACACCAGAAAATCTTTTTCCTCTACCCCCCAGTTCTGATGCTTAGGCTTGTTTTTTAATCAGTAACAGACTATGTCAACTATACCTGCTACAGAAATCAGATAATTTTAGTGTGGAGAAGTCCTACTGAATGCCTAGCCAGGTTATCAGTAGCAGGGTGCCTAATAATGACACGGATGTTTCAGCAATTATATTACCAAACTACCCCATGCTAAGTTATCAGTGGTAAGGAATGTAATTTCAGTGATCCTGTTCAGATATAGTACCACTGACACTGAAGACGCTGAAAACATAAAAAGGCATGCATTATGAGGGTGAGTAGTATACATGGAAGTTCATTTTAGTTGTGTGGGTTGGAAGATTATGGTTAGGTTTCAAAAAGATTGGGGTGTAGGATAGGCTTAATGTGTCTGGGAGAGGTTCATGTCTACGGAACGGTTGGGGTTAGACATCAGGAAGTGTTGATCATCACGGGGAAAGTTAAGGATAGGTGTGAGGAAGGAGAATTTGCAATGAATGGTTAGGCAATCAGTGGAAGAAAAAAAAACTGAAATCATCGTCAAAAACAGTATCACAAAGTAAATGTAGTAAATTTTTAGTAAGAACTTTACCTCCATCACCAAGTCTAACGGGCACTGGAAATACACAAGTGTCCCCAGCATTTATCATTCCTAAAACTAAAATTGTGACAACTTGAAACTTGTTCCAGCTAATGTAATGTCTAGGCCATATCCCTTTTCCTTATGTTGCTTTTCTCATCCATATAAGTCTATAAACATAATTGGCACTCGTTTTCATTGAACTACCTAGCTTTGATTTTAAAAAAAACCCTGCAGATCCCTTTCTCAATACAGAAGAGTACACTTTACCCTCAAAATGGATCTGCTTTCTTTTCATCACCATGATTAGAATAACAAACAGCTGCAACTGCCGGATCGCCCCATATTGCACCTCTGTGAGTACTGAGCTGTGTATATCTTCTAAATTTCATTGGCTTGAGAAAGAGACTATTGGGCCTGGAAACATTAGTTTGTGTTTTTTCATGGAATAAAGTTGCTAGCTTTTATGTTGAGTATTGCAAGATACACAACCTTTACACAAAGGAGGTATTGTCAATTGTCTTCCCAATTTTTGAGCACTCCAATGACACAAGAGGATTTAACCTAAAGGTGTGTGAGACACCTGTTATTTATTGAAAATGTAATTGTTCCATTCTGCCCTGGCCATTCCAAAGACTTTCTCCATACAGCTGTTTCAGATTGACTGTAATATCAATATGCCAGGAGGAAAGGCTCTGGAAAGCTTGTCAGTCTTTGTTTTTACTTTTTGATTACTATATGTTAATTGAGTTTATATAGGTTCCAAGTGAATATCCACTGGATTGTCTTTACAACTGGCATTGCTGTAATTAGTTACAGTTGACTTAGTTGACTTTGATAAGCTGTTGCTCATAGTATTGTATTGTTTATCCTATCATTGCAATAGAACAAAACATTTAGCCTAGACTAAAGAGGTTGATGCCTTTTCTGAATAAATATTAAAATATACTTTGTTCCATCAAATGTCAAATGCCAGATTTTAACTGCAATATTACCTGCAACTGTAATCATTTTAAGTTTTTTCCTTCTACCCTAGTGATGGAGCCTTAAAGTGAACCTGAGGTGAAAATAAACGGATGAAATAAACAATTACCGGTATATTTATCCTCCTACTCTGAAAAGGGACTTTTTTTATAGTATCTCAGGGTTTTATTTTGTATTTAAACATTTACAAAGTACTGCAGGTTGAATGTTGTATGGTCTCTAATCAGTGGCAGCCTATTAAGTTAGAAAAAAGGCAATAGTTTATGTATGTTATTTTCCTCTGCCATCAAAAGTTGTATTCTGCCAGTGATGAATACTATATTTTCTGACAAGGTACCGAAAAGACAGAAGCTGTCACTTCCATGCCTAGACGTTAACTCGTTCAAACAACCTGGTTATTAATATGTTTTTCACTGTACATACACATGTTTATCTCATCATGTCATATATCACCACAGGTACACTTGTACTTTATCTAATATGTCTTATCAGTTGCTCTGACCTTAGTTTAATTCTATACAGTGCCAAAAACAGTAAACCATAAAAAAGCCAGGTTGTGCATTGGGAAAAACACATTACTTTCATTTTTATCTAGGTTTTGTGCAAAATATAATCAAGGTTCAGATGAAAAGATAGCACACACCCAATAACAATTATACCAGCCTAGACCTTGCACTTCTGGATATAATGGTGATAGGAAGGAATGGCGCCAATGCGTGTCCACAAATATAGCAGGGAACGTAGTGTATCACAGATACTGCACATCACAAGTATGATGCTTTGGCTTTCTAATGGCTGATAAAAAAATGTCTGTTAGTAAGAGAGCAGAAGGATATTGGCAGCAGCAACAAAGCCCTGCTACTATCAAACAATTTCATCTGTGTGAATCAGAATATGCTGGCAGCAATCAAAAATGTTAACCTTCTGCTGGGGATATCTTGCCCTTAATTTATAACAGTACATGTACACGGGGGTGTGCACTTTGGATTCTGCTCAGTGTGGCCAAAATGAGAACTGCTCTTGATTATCCACATGGTATCTTAAAGTGAACTAAAGGTGAAAATAAGCTGATGAGATAAACAATTATATTTATACTCCTACTCCTAAATATGACTTTTTTTTAGATATCCCATGGTTTTATTTGATATTTATACATTTACAAAGTAGATTGAATGCGTTATTGTCTCTGCTCAATATAGCAGTGGCTCAAGAGTTTTCGGAGTTAAAATACATAAACTCTTGACCTTTTTCTATCTCTCCCTGCCCTCAAAAGTTGTCTTCTGCCAGGAAAACTTTTATGGCTGTAATTTCCATATCAGTGTGGTTAACTGTAGTCCTGACAAGGTACCAAGAAGACAGAAGCTGTCACTTGCATGTCTGAAGATTAACTATTTCAGGCAGCAAAATAAAAAAAATAAAAAAACAGCCTGGTTATTAATATGTTTTTCACTGTACATACACATGCTAATTTCATCTTGTCACATTTTGCCTCAGGTACCCTTTAAAGAAAACCTGAACTGAAAATTAAAAGTCAAAATAAGCATACGCAAGTCATACTTACCTTCCATGTAGTCTACTCCTCAGTATCTTTCTCCTCTCATGCGTCCTGTTTGTTCACTGTGATCAAGGGAATTTTCCGTCCTCCATTTTGAAAATGGCCATTACCCATAACAGCTTTCTGGTCAGCACACAGTTAAACTGTAACATCGCCCACTTGAGCCATAGGGATACATGGACATTACCTGGCACATCAGTGTTCCTCTCAACTATAACTGACAGCAACTGATATTTTACTGACAGCAACTGATATATTTCAGATCTGACAAAATATTGTCAGAACTGGAAGGGATTGTTGTCAGAAGAAAATGGTGAGCTTCTGAGAGGAACTGGCGGTGAGGCAAGTATGGAATATTCATTTGAAGTTACCTCATGTGTTTATTTTCAATTTTTTTACTCAGTACAGGTTCTCTTTAAAGATTCTTTACACCTTATTTAGCAGCAGTTCTGCAGAATACACTAAAATCTGATTGCTACTCTGAATGCATTGAAAAGCAGCTGATAACTGCTCCACAACTCAGTCTGAGGAAAAGCAGCTGGTGTTTAACCTTAACTTCAAAAAGAGTCTGGCTTTTGCTGTATGGCAATCATAGGTTGTTGTTTCTAGGCCCTGTTTTCACTGCATGAATGCTGATTTCTGGAACACGTGCGGTTCACCGATCGCACCGCTGGGATGATTTAAATTCAGTGTGCTGTATCCAATGTGTTCCAATTCTTTCTAAATCATCAACTGCTACATTTTTCTGTGATTGTGTTTTTGCCCCATTCAGTTTTACTGAATGTGGCATTGCATTCATTCTAAAAAACGATTCCAAAATACAAACATCTTTCCTGTGTGCTCTGTTTTTTTCAGTGTAAAAAGTCCCCTTTACGTGGGCTCATGTGAAGATAATATATCACACAACATCTTGATAAAGATCATAGGCCCACAGGTATTTGGAATAATATTTACATCGCTGATATCACAGGGCTTGGAATTCCTCACTGTGATATTCAAGGCACCTTGATAGCAAAGCAGGTAATTTGGGCACCAGAGGTGGTAGGGAGGTTTGAGTGGTGCCGCCATAGGCGCCGATGTTAATATCCATGATCAGCAGCTATAACTTTACATTTGGATGCCAGAAGCACCCGATAAAATAGTGGGTGCTGGGTCCAAAATGCAAATTCAAATGCGGTTATTTTGCTGGGAAGGTGGTGTGGATATTGGCCGGGATTGTGGGGAAGGGGGAGTAGAAGTTGTGATGTGGTTAGGGCTAGGCATTGGTTTGGGGAGTTGGCTAGAGTTAGGCATCGGAAGAGAGTTTAAGTGAGAATGGGGTCAAGTTAGGCAATTGTAAAATATCTGTGATTACATAACGCCTCATAGTAGAAAATTGATAATTTTCATCGCAGAAGCAATAACCATAATAGCCATGGCAACTGGCTGCTATGGGGCTCTGAAGCAAAGGGGGGCCACCCGCTGTCTTCATATCATTGTTATAGACCAGTGTTCCTCAAACTAAGGCCCGCGGGCCGAATGCGGCCCCCTGAGGCTTTTTTACCGGCCCCCCACACACAAAATGTATTACTTATAGATGCAGTCAACTACATCTTTAAATATTGGTGGTCCACATATGGAAAAGCAGTGCTGGCACCACCCATCCACATGGAAGCCAGAAAGCAGTAATTCCTTGGTTTCCGATCACATTTCACATCAGGTGACACTGCTGTCCAATTGGATTTCAGGTTTTGTGACCTAAGTATGCTTCACTGTCTGGCCCGCAAAGACATCATTTTATGTATACTCCGCCCCCCCAGCAGTCTGAAGTATGTTGACCCGGCCCTCGACCCAAAACGTTTGAGGACCCCTGTTATAGACTGTTTGCAGTGTACATTGCATAGGAATGTACATCGCCCAGTCAACTCATATCCCATAAGGTAGGGACAGCTGGCATTGCTCAAGAGTGCCTAGGTCTGATGGCCCCATCAAAATTCTGCTATTAAGCCCCATAATCTCTAGCTACAACTCTGATAATTGCATTGATATTCTAAGAGTGGCTGTCTCTGGCATCCAAAATACATATATGCCCCTTTTTACAAACATGTCTTTGATAGTATATTCCCTCAGTAACTTATAACACAGTCATTCCGCCATACAGCAGTGTAGCAGAAAATATAGAAAACTGGTAAGAGATCAAATCTACCTTTCTGCCAGTTTTAGGGAAAGGGGTTAATATACACAAAACAAAGGTTGTGTGTACTGGTAGCAGAGTGAGTAGCTGATTGTGCCAAATCCTCCTGATCCCATTTGAATCCTGTTTTTTTTCTGTGCTTATCTGGTATCATTAAGCAAAATGAGAGGTTGGCAGCCATGCCCTGATCCATGCACACATAAAATAATCTTCACTCAAGCCATCAGATACAAGTGATTTTACATTGCTGTTTATAGTGGTTTAACAAATGTGCATTAACTAGCAAGATAATCTGTCTTTTACAGGTCTACACTGCATACATTTTAAAACCATGAACCAAGAAGCCCTTTAAATATACCAAATACTGATATATTTAAATCTTACATTAAACATGTTCCTATGAATCTTTTAACACAATTTCAACTGCAAAGGAGCTTCCTATAGTCACACTTATGCTGATAATTACTGCTCTTTTCATTGTCTTTTGTATAATACCAATCACCATTACTTTTACAGTACCCTTTATTATAACTATTGATAATTCCTCATTTCCATAATTATTATACTGTATCTTTACTCAGCTATGCTAATCTAGCCACATGTATACACAAAAAGTGAAAAAAATAATTGCATCAGTCACATTAAAAGTGGAGCTGTGGGAAAAGCTACAAAGAGGCGGGTGGGGGTAGTACTTCACTCATCTCCTCTGTGGCAGAGCCACTGCTTATACTGTAGATCTTCCGAAGCCCTAATCCATTTCTGTCAAGCCTAGTGATCCCCAGATGACAGTGGAAAAATGCTGACCCAGTGATCTCTATCAAAGATAACTGTCATTTACTTCCAGGCACCTGCCACTGTGCAGCCTAAGGAAGCCAATGAATAGTGATTTTTGTTTTTTTAATCATTTTATGGTACTGCTTCCTTCTTGCACAATCTTTGGTTGCCGTTTTGGTGGGATGGAAGCCAGAAGTAGATGTTTCGGTGCCTATTTTGACACCTTCATTCTGCAGCTGTCACTAGAAGCAGCATCGCTAGTTGTATTTCCCAGCTCTAATTATTCTTTATAATGAAGAGATTCAAACAGGACTACTGCCAAGTCATCTTACTTAGCTTTAACTTTCTACCTTTTCTTTTTCTTTTGCATTTGTATGCTGCAAAATGTGAATACAGGTAGTCCCCGACTTATAAACGCCCAACTTACAAATGGCCCGCCGTTATGAATGGCATCAATTCTGTGTTTCCATAGGAACAAGTAAAACACAAAAACAAATCCGGCTTGTAGTTTTTGAAAAAAATGATTAAAAAAAATCAAAGAAAAAATGGCTTTTAAACTTGTATAAATAGGTACAAAGGGCAGAGGTGATACAGAGGGGGACAATGGAGGCACAGGGGGGCACAGATGAGGTACAGGAGACAGAGATGGCGCAGTGTTCCAACTTAAGAACAGATTCAGGTTAAGAACTAACCTACAGTCCCTATCTCGTTCTTTAACTGGGGACTACCTGTACGAGGAAAGAAGAGAAGTGGGTATGTCCTGTGTTGTACAAACATTTCTATAGCCCATATATTGAACTAAGTGAAATAGAGACAGAGGATAAATGATTTATGAATAGAAAAAGTTGAGAAAAAATGTGAAAGCACACCAGCACAGAAACGATATGTATATACACCATTGTAATGTCAGCATTCAGCACTAGGGATGCTTTCAGAGATCAATGCATGTAATATGGCCTTAAAACAGTTCAGTGAACATGACATCATTATCATATTTACTGGAGCAGTCACATGTGGCAATGCAGGTGGGATCTCAATCGCACCTAATAAATGCAGGTGGGGCCTCAATCACATCTCTTTTTTCAGCTGTAAGTCTATCTCATTTAAATCTGGCTCACTGTTCTTTCCTAAAGTGTACCTGTAGCAAAAAAAGTGCCCCCGGGAGGGGGAAACCTCTGGATCCTATAGAGGCTTCCCTGGTCCTCCTCTGCAGGCTGTTCCAGAGCTGGGACCCCCAAAAGAGCTTGTCGACAGTTGTTGGTAGCTCGCACAGGCATACTAGCATCATTCTGCTCAGCTTTTTTCGGAAAAAAAAAACGGGCTGGATCAGGTCTATGCTACTGTGCAGGTGCAAGCCATCTGTGCCTGCACAGTAGCATGGACCCAATCAGGCTTTGCTATTTCCACCAGAACACGAGCAGGATGGTGCTAGTGCACGTGCACAGGTAGGCCACTGTTTGGGGGTCAAAGCACTGGAATAGGCTGACGTACACACAGATTTACTTTAAAGGGCATCTGGAGTGAGAGGGATAGGAAGGCTGCCATATGTATTTCTTGTTAAACAATACCAGTTGCCTGGTGTCCTTCAGATCTTTCTGGAATCAGTAATGTCCGAATCACACACCTGAAACAAGCATGCAGCAAATCCAGTCAAACTTCACTCAAACATTTTGATCTGCAGGCTTGTTCAGGGCCGATGGCTAAAAGTATGAGAGGCAGAGGATCAGCACAGCCAGGCAATTAGCATTGTTTAAAAGGAAATAAATATGGCGGCTTCCATATTCCGCTTACGTCAGGTATCCTTTATTAGGATGTTTATACCATTATTGCTGTTCTTCTCCCGCCTTATAACATCATCAGCCACCATAAGTCAGAGCAATCCCCATCTGCTGCTCTGAGATCACAGTATGCAGCCATCCAGACATTAAGGTACAGAACATACAGTTCAGAACACATACAGAACATACAGTGTGCCTGTTGTCTCCACCATCAGATGCACTACATTACTGCCAGCTGCAGTGCCAATATACAGAAATCAGGCATCATCATTATCACATTGAAACACCTGATCTCAATCATTTATTTGATCACACTGCATTTGCAACACCTGTTCTCAATCTGATTTCAGCAGACATCTGATAAAGAATCCTTGCACCTGTTGTCTTGGGGCTAATGTTATACTGCACAGCCCCTTACAAAGCTATGTGACTGTCAATTTTCTGCAGGTCTTCTTCCCACCCACTCAGCCAAAGTCATTCAATCTGCCAAACAATTGACCTGTAAATGTTACCTTTAAAACCCCAGGCTACAATCATAATTCCCCATATGCCCTTACCCACCATTTTTAAAGAGGCACAGCAATAACATATAGAAAAATGTAATACATTGTTCAGGATACCCAATGTTTTGTTAATTATCCTGGTCTCAGCATCAGAAGCACTTCCTATATTGATAAACATATTTCTGTATATTGGTATGTAGCCCTGTTCTCCCAGTGATGCTTAGCCTAGGCTATGATTTCTGCTCACTTCAGAACTCACAATAAACAAACATTTTGCAGTGATGTAAATTTCAAGCAGTAAAAATGTCTTTACAATAGGAAAACACTGACTCAATACATCGTTTTGCTTCTCTGCACTATGGTAAGAAGGGGAACCTCCGTGTCCCCAAAACAATTGTCATGTACAGTATACGTGCAGCTTGAAGCCGGTGTGCTAACCTGAACTTACATTTGATTCAATCATTTCTTAACGGACCACCGAGGTGACATGTGACATGATGAGATAGACATGTGTATGTACAGTGCCAAGCATACACATGACTATGCTGTGTACCTTTTTTTCTTGTTCTACCTGAAAGAGTTAAACATCAGATATGCAAGAGACTACAGCATAACCCTCACTGATAAGTGATTATGGCCATAAAACACTTTCTTGTCAGTACTTGGCTTGTGAGAGCAGGAAAGATATAAAAAGGGTTGATAGTTCATAGATTTAAGCTCTGGCATACTGCAATAAAGGTGTCATTGAGCAGAGACTATGAATCTGTAAACATGTAAAAACTAGATTCAAATATAAAATAAAACTATGAGATATCTAAAAAAAAGTCATTTTTAGGAGGAGAAAAAGAGGTGCCTGGCTCTTCTACTGACCACATATGCTATTGCTCCGTTGTTATTGCCTGATGAAGCGGGATCAAACCTGCGAAACGCGTTGCATATTTGGAGTTCATAAATAAAATATATTGACTGTGTTTACTACAGTCATTGTGTGTCTACTTGGAGGAGGTAAGTGCACCACTACCTCCTCTATTTACCAAGAATTTGGTTTTTAAGCTCATTTAGCTTCCTTTTATCCTTTTGGCGCCTCTGTTCTCCTGCATAATTTTTAGGAGGAGGATAGAAACAATTGTATATCTCATCATTTTATTTTCACCTCGGATGTTCTTTAAGTAATATTGTAAAGCATACACCGTTTTATTCATTAGGTTATATTCAGTTAAGTTCCTCTTTAAATGTGCTTATCTGTTTCTGTACAAGAAAAAGAAAAACTTTTCCCTTTAAGTGAGAGGCACAGAGAAAAGGCATCAGAATAGATGGCTCTATTAGGGCCCTTTCAGAAACGTGTCAGCTCAGCTGAGCTACATAAAGGGAAAAGAAGGCAATTAAATAACAGCCAAAGAGTAGTTATTGGCTTCCCAGCTAAAGGGTGATGATTTAGTTTATTATAAAGGTGTGTATGTGTATATGATTTTCCTTAAAACCTTACAATAAAGGTGTAGGAAGAACCACCTTATTCCTATATCATGATCAGTGTATGTCATTGTGTCCCCCTATATGATGATGATCAGTGTTCAACATATGTATTCCATACATAAAGCAACTGGTTCACTGTGCTGGTACAGCCCCTTACATCTGGTTCATTGCTTTTAAGTATTACTTGCAGTGCAGATGAAGCAGAGCAAGGGATATTAAGGAAGAGGGGAAAAGGGCAATGAAAAGTAAATGTGAGCAAGAAATATCAGTCAAGGAAGAATGCTTGCCATATTTCCTTCCCATTCCACTGCACTGTGGATTTTCAGTAAGCTCCAACTAATCATTACTTTATGCCTCTGTCACCAATGTACTTTCTAGGATTGCAGTAAGCTCACTTCTGTTAGCATGCATTTGGCAGTCTCCATGCAACAAGTAATGCTTTCTGTAGCTGCTGAACCCTAATAGTTTCATGCCCCATGCTAATCCACTCTTTACTTTGACTTACTGAAGGATTCAGAAGCTTGTCTAATGTGAGCAATATCGTAATTCAGCCAGGCAGAACCTGGCCTTACATTGGCCTTTCAAACTATGCATGAGTGTTTTCAATTTAAGCTTTTGATAATAAAGAATTTACACTTCCTGTGTGTGCTGAGATGCTATTCTGTTTTATTGTCCAAAGCCATCATAAACAAACTCTAAATAAATGATTTAAAGAGACACAAGTCTAATGTTGTTTCCAGTACAGGAAGAGTTAAGAAACTCCAGTTGTTATCTATGCAAATTGCCATTGAGCTCCATGACTTTCATGGTTGCAGAGAGCTCTGTATTCTGAAGCCTGTTATCTGAAGTGTTTGTCAACGTATTTTCTATTTCTGGGCAGAGAATGGTTTAAAAGTTCTCAGACTTCTCTGTAAAATTATTTAGAATGCTGAGTATATGACTGTATAGTGTATAATGTATAGTATATACTGTATATATATATATAATGCAGTGTAGACTGCAAATATTAGAGAATGTTGCAATGTTGTAAAAACAAAAAAAAACGTATATAACTGAAAATAAAAAATGAGAATATTTTATTTGCTACTTATCTTCTAATAATTTACCATACTACACAACCAATTCATAATATCATTTTTTTTACTTCAGTGTCTCTTTAAAGTAAATAAACATATTAACCACTTCCCAACTGAGGGGTTTTACCCCCTGACCACCAGAGCAATTTTCACCTTTCAGCGCTCCTTCCATTCATTCGTCTATAATTTTATTATTACTTTTCGCAATGAAATGAACTATATCTTGTTTTTTTCGCCACCAATTAGGCTTTCTTTAGGTGGGACATTATGCCAAGAATAATTTTATTCTAAATGTGTTTTAATGGGAAAATAGGAAAAAATGTGGGAAAAAATTTATTATTTTTCAGTTTTCGGCCTTTATAGTTTTTAAATAATGCATGCTACTGTGATTAAAACCCATTAAATGTATATGCCTATTTATCCCGGTTATAAAACCGTTTAAATTATGTCCCTATCACAATGTTTGCCGCCAATATTTTAGTTGGAAATAAAGGTGCATTTTTTTCAGTTTTGCGTCCATCCCTAATTACAAGCCCATAGTTTATAAAGTAACAGTGTAATACCCTCTTGACATAAATATTTAAAAAGTTCAGTCCCTAAGGTAACTATTTATGTATTTTTTTTAAATTGTAAATTTTTTATTTTTAATTACAACAAAAAAAAATTGGGGAGTGTGGGAGGTAAGAAGTTAATTTTTTGTGTAAAACAAGTTTATTTGTGTGTAAAAAATGGTTAGGGTGTAGTTTTACTATTTGGCCACAAGATGGCAACATTACAAATTTGTTTCATGCGACCTGCAAGCGTCCTTCCGGACGCTTGCAGGAAGTAGAAAGAGGCTGGGACTTTGTTATTTTTTCACAATGATCGCGCTGCTCAGCCGAGCGGCAGCAGATCATTGCGGGGCTGAGATCAACGGACGGGAATGGATTTTCCCGTTTCGTTGATCTCTGGGTGAGCGGGCGGCGGCGTGTTTACTAGCGGCGGGCGGCGTGTTTATGAGCGGGAGCGCGGACAGCGGCGGGAGTGCGCAGAGTACGGATTTCTCCGTCCCTGGGGGTGAAACGATGGAAAAAGGGGCGGAGAAATCCGTACGCGCGGGGGTAAAGTGGTTAATAAAGGTAATATATCAACTCAATAAAGTACTCATGAAAACAAAAGTGTCCATACAACTGACTGTAGATTCATGTACTTTTATGTTATTGACATTATTTGGATCCACTCATGGACTCTAATATGATCATAGCTACTCACATGGGGCCCCTTCCATTTGGTCTGCACAGGGAACTACTGTTGGCTTTGTCCACCACTGACACAAACCACATGCTTGTTTCAAGGCATACATTTGATAAAGTTGTGCGCTAATGTTAAGTAACAATATTAATAACAATAATTGTAAATAACAATTTAGGTGCAATGTTAAATAACAATAACCATAACAAAAACGGTAAATAAAAATGTAATTGTGGTATTCCATTATCTGTAAATTTACCAATAGTCTACAACCTGACAATAACATAACCTCTCCTTACTCTCACACAGAACCCCCCTTTGTGGTGCCTAACCCTAATGCTGAATACACACGGTTCGTTCCCGCATCGAATGTGCCGCTCGATTCCCAACGAATCGACTATTCATGAACATTTCCGAACGCATTTCGATAATTTTTAGGTCGATTGTCATGTAAAGTATGGCAAATCGACCTAACGATCCATCGAAACACGAATTGGACATGTTGGAAATAAACAAATCGACAGGAATCGAGTGGCGCATCGACGGGAATCGAGTGCGGGAACGAACCGTGTGTATCCAGCATAAGAAACCCCTGGTGGTGGCTGACCCTAAGACCACCCCATGGTGGTGCCTAACCATAGGACCCCCCTGGTGGAGACTAACCATAAAAAAACCCTGGTGGAGCCTAACCCTAAGATGGTGCCTAAGCTTAAGACCCCCAATCCCCACTAACAATAATGCAATAAATAACAATTTAATTGCAGCCACCCGCTAAATAGTTTACCTGCAATGAATATTACGATAAATAACAATTGCGCCAATTTTTGGCAGCAATTTTACCACCTGTTCCAATTTGAAGTGTGTGTGTGATTTAGTTTCTAGAGAATCCAAAAAGATCAGCAATACAGCCAGGCAACTAGCTTGTTTAAAAGGAAATAAAGATGACAGCCACCATATGTCCCATACTGCGTGACCACTTTAAGTTATGACATTTTATCAGGAGTTTAGATCGACTTCCTCTTGCAGTCTATTCATTAATACCCATTATAATGATTTATAGGAATGCCAATAACTGATTACTTCCTCTAAAAGGGAAGGGGAAAAAATAAAACTATGCTGCCAAGTATAACACCATACTGTACGGTACATTAAAGCAGGCATGGAATCAGCTGCACGGATTAATCACTGGGTGACTGTAGTGGATTACATTTTCTCTGTCTCTTAAAATGAGGAATAGACTTCCCATTTTGAGCAAATTTTGAAAAAATGTTCAATTAAACTTACTAAGAAGTCAGTGCAGATCAGCGGTCTGACAAGCTCTGGGACTGCAAGGGAACGTTACTGGTGATGTTTCTCTGCCCCGACTTTGAGAAGGAAATGGCGGTATAGCCCACCTACAGACAGTCGATCTTGGCCTTCTGGATGGCATGCATGAACTGAAATAAGGACTGCTCCCTTTAATCCCTTGGGTGATGGTCTACCACTTGGATCTAAGAGCCGGATGACCACTTGGGTGAAATATGACTGATTGTGAAACAGTGGATTCACTTATGATCTGCGCTGACTTCTTAATAATTTTATTTGTGTGGACTTTTTGGACATTGTCTTTCCTCAGCAGCGATCGATTATCTGATTCCCCTGGCGCTGATTCTTTGTTTATAGTTAAATTAAACTTGACAGAATGTTTAAAGGGAACCCGAGGTGAGAGGGATCTAAAGGCTGCCATATTTATTTCCTTGTAAACAATGCCAGTTATCTGGCAGCCCTGTTGATCTTCTGGAATAAGTTGTGTCTGAGTCAAAACCCTAAAATAAGCTAATCCAGTCATCTGAGTCAGAGTACATGATCTGCTGCCTGTTTGTTCAGGGTCTATGGCTAAAAGTATTAGAGACACAGGATTAGCAGGACTGCCAGACAACTGTAAAAGGAAATAAATATGGCAGCCTCCATATCCCTCTCACCTCGGGTTCCCTTTAAATGTTAGAATTAGTTTGATTATATTCTGGTACCATATTGTTTATGTAGTAAATGGTGATGAGTGAAGATGAACATTTTTTTTTTTTTTTTGCTTACATTTTCAAAGACATTTCACTGACATTTTTAGGATAAGAATATTCCTGACACTTATGGGACAAGAATACACATTTTTACCAGATACAATGAAGCCAATTGGCAAAAGAATACTCTGCAAAATGCATCAACATCAATAAGCATTAAAAAATACATTGTCATGAAAGTTCTCATCTTTACAAAAATTGTCGCTTTCAAAAATATAGCATATATTTTCCACTTGTACTCCTTATCTGCCTTTTGTTAATATGTTACAAGGATTTTGGTATTGTTCACCTTAATGGAAAATGTGGATAAACACAGTGAGTAGGAGACAATAGGACTCTTTGTGGAAATATTTATCTTGAGCTTCAGTGTGCTACTGTGCCATTCAGATTGGGGAAAGATGGTGCTGGTGAATTAAATTTGGTAATGACCACACTTACTTAAAAGAAACCTGAAGCGAGAAAAATTATTTAAAATAAACACATGACGTAGCTGCAAATGAATATTACATACTAACCTCACCGTTAGTTCCTCTCAGAAGCTCACCATTTTCTTCTTACAGTGATCCCTTCCAGTTCTCACAATATTTTGTCAGAACTGAAATCTACCAGTTGCTGTCAGTTATATATAAGCAGCTGTCAGTTACAACTGAATGTGCAAGGTAATTTTCATGGTTTCCCTATGGCTCAAGTGGGTGATATTATAGTTTAACTGTGTGCTGACCAGGAAGCTGGTAGGAGGTAATGGCCATTTTTAAAATGGATGATGGAGAAATCCATTGATCACAGTGGACAAATGGGACGCAGGAAAGGAGAAAGAGATTGAGTAGACTACACGGGATGTAAGTATGACCTGTGTATGGTTATTTTGACATTTTATTTTTAGTTCAGGTTCTCTTTAAGAAGGGGGGAGGGGGGAAGGGTTTGCGAGGATGTTTTACACTGGGCAAGCATTTTTTTTTATATTTTAGTACTCTTTACTTACTCTTTTCTTCCTTTTTTATTCTATAGAAAAACTTTTTATTTAATACTTCTTTCTTCTCCAGGTAAGTCCCTTATAATGGTCATTCTACCACTGTGCTAGCTTCTTCTTTCTCCCTGAAGCTTAGTTCTGAAAATTGCCAGAAGTGTACCAAAGAGCTATTTGACCTAGCAAGTCAAATAACCCCAAACGGGTATGGTGCAGGAACAATGGACCAAGGGCCAAGTAGGCTCTATGGTACTATTAAAGTGACTAAAAATCCACTCAGCAGCACTGAAAAGGCCTGGTGTTTCTTTAACAGTTTCACAGCATCAGAACTTTGTTTCTCTTATACAAGCCTCATTTTTAGCTGCACAGAAGAAAACTGCCCGGTCATTTTTCCCCTGATACTGTGCAAAGCATGATGGGATTTCTGATGTTGTTGTTCTCGTTCTGCTGTTTTAGTGCAATTTTTTTTTTTTTACATTTTGAATTTGACATTTGAAGCCTAGCGCATGCAGCTGGGAGGGGTTATCAGGACAAAGGACAGTTGGAACTGTGTCTTATGCTCCCCGTCACCTCCTTTCAACCAAAAAGATGGCTGCCCCCATGACAAAGATGGCAGCCCCCATGAATCACAAACATTTGCCTGTTCTTTTAAAACAGGGTGGGTAAAAAATGATATTACCTCTCTATTCTAATTAACATAACTAATGTAACTTAATGACAGTATGTTTGTTTAGGCTGAAGTTCCCCTTTAAGGTATGCATCAAATCTAAGGTGAGTTTCCTTTCTTCATGTTTGCTTTCATTCTCAGATATCAAGCAATGTCACTTGAGTGGTGACATTCAAAGCTATTCCTGAGTTATTAATAAAAAGCAGCCTCTATTCCCTGGACTTTTGGGAACAAGATTTTGCTTAGTTTACTCATCGCCTTTGTTGTCACTGAAGTGCCAGTTAGAGGTTTGTCAAATGAACCATACATACTATGAGCATATGATATGCCCCATACTAGTGTGAGCTCAATTTTTCAACAAAGTCATTTCACATCAAAATTTTAATTTGCAATTTGCACTCAACGCATTTGGGAAAAAGGTGTTTTCACATGCATTTTCAAGCTTATAATTATAATTGTGAAAACATTTCTTTTCTAATGCTCATAGACATAAACATTTGTTTTCTAATGTAAGATAGACGTCAATCAGCTACACCAAATCCAAAATAAATCATACATTTTATTAATGCTCTGTTAAATAAAAAAAAATACAGCAATGTTTCAACAGAAAATAATTGTAATGTGAGCAACGTTTCACCAGAAAATAATCATAATGCAGAAATCTTTCCCTAGAAAATAATCCTAATGCAGCAATGTTTCACTAGAAAATAATCATTATGTGGGCAGTGGTGCACCAGAAAAGAACGCACCTGAAAAAAAAAAGGCATTTACTCACCTGGCAGAAGTCTCCTCTCCCAGTTGGCCTCTGGCATGCAGCTCTCCCGAAGATCTTCCTGCAGCCAGTGTAAATCAACCGCACTGACAGGAATAACAGGGTTACAGGAAGATGGCACCCAAAACCCTGTACTAGAGAAACAAATAGTTTTCAGTGCAGGGCTTCTGATGCCATCTTCCTATAGCCCTGTTCTGTCTGCCGGAAGGCTGAGCTGTGCTGCGGGCTGCGGGGAGTGAACTGGAACGGCACCTATTAGATGCCATGGCCAGTTCAGCACCAGTGCCCCCTCATGGTGCCCCAAGCAACCACTTGGTTGGCCTGGTGGACCAGACGCCCCTGATAGCGCCAGAAACAGGCGGATGGATTCCTGGCAGGAGCAATGTGGTCATATGTGAAGCGGCGCCCAGGAAGTTGGGGCACGTGCTTACCCATAATTGTATACACCTACACTCAACATTTTTTTTCTCTGATGCCCATTAACTTTAATGCATTTGGGAGTTGTCTTATGCCCATATATTTTTGCAAATATTGTCATTTGTGTGATATTTGTATGAAAATTATGTCAAAAACAAAAATGGTCATCTTTGAGCATTTCTTACCAGTGGTGCTCAGCAGAGCTCGAATATTCGAGTAGCTCGAATATTCGAGCTCTTTTTTCAGCTATTCAAGCTCGAATACCGAGCTCGAATAGCTGCAGCTACTCGAATGGGCTATTCGAGTGAACTCGAATAGCCCATTCACTATTCGAGCTATTCGAGCTAACAGTGCTATTCGAGCTCGAATACCGAGCTCGAATAGCGTCATAGCCCAGATTGATGTCCTTAGAGCCAATCAGAGGGCTCCCAGGCCCTCTGACGGCAGCCAATCACAGAGGGGGACCCTGGCCAGCCCCTACCCTATAAATAGCGGCCGCCATGTTCCGTTTTTTCGTCCTTGCCTGACTTTGTACAGAGAGAGATCTGCTCCTTTGTGCTTTGGCTTAGCAAGAGCTTTATTGTGGTCAACTACCTAGCGTTTTTGCTCACATACACCTCTTATACACACCTATATTGTTGTTAGTTAGATAGAGATTGTATTTTAGTTAGTAGCTTGTGTGTTACATAGAGACAGACACAGCTGCTGCAGGCAAGCTTACACTGCTTTAGGCCTCAGGGCCTTGCCTGTGTGGGCAGCTGTCCTCCTGTGACTGTCCTCTGTTAGTTTATTATACCAGTGTTTCTGCTGTCCTACCTTTACTACTGAGTGATTGTATTTTGTAGTAACTGTACTAGGACACTCACTGTCACTGTTTGTTCATAGCTCCTGCGTGTGTGCGTGCACAGTACACACACTCTATTTCCTTCTGATTACTATTGATTATTGTAATTTCTAGTTGTACTTACTAACTACTTACTGCTAGGGACACTCAGTCACTGTTCATAGGCTTGCTCCTGCGTGTGTGTGTGCGTGCACTCAGTACACACACTCTATTTCCTTCTGATTACTATTGATTATTGTAATTTCTAGTTGTACACTTACTTACTACTTACTACTAGGGACACTCAGTCACTGTTCATAGGCTAGCTCCTGCGTGTGTGTGTGCGTGCACTGTCTGTACAGTACACCCACTCTATTTGCTTCTGATTACTATTGATTATTGTAATTTCTAGTTGTACTTACTAGTAACTACTTACTACTAGGGACACTCAGTCACTGTTCATAGGCTAGCTCCTGCGCTGCATGTGTGTGTGCGTGCACTGTCAGTACACACACTCTATTTCCTTCTGATTACTACTGATTATTGTAATTTCTAGTTGTACACTTACTTACTACTTACTACTAGGGACACTCAGTCACTGTTCATAGGCTAGCTCCTGCGTGTGTGTGTGCGTGCACTCAGTACACACACACACTCTATTTCCTTCTACTTAATCTGATTACTACTGATTATTGTATTTTCTAGTTAGTGTACTAGGGGACACACTCACTGTTCACTGTTCACACTTATACTGATTACTGAATTATTGTATTTTGTATTAGTACTGTACTAGTAATCACTTAGCGATCTAATCACTTAGTGATTAGTGTCACCTCACCCACCAACCCACTCCATTAAAGTACCCCACTTTTTCACCCGCCCTTTTAAAAAACGTTTTTGTTTACGCCCAAAACATCAAAGATGTCTGGAAGTGGCAGCCAGCGCGGTTTGGGCAAGGGGAAGGGCAGCAAGGGAATCAAGAGGAGAGGGAGCAGCATTGTGGCAAGCCGCAGCCGCGCCACCATGCACAGTTCCGCAGCAGCAGCAGCTGCGTCAGTGGCTAACATTCCTCCTATAGCCACTGGCCGTGGACGCCTTGGGCGCCACCCAGCAGGAGCAACTCACGCTGCAGAGACACAGCAGCAGCAGCAGCAGCGTGTAGTACCTGCTCCTATTTTCCTCCAGCCGGGTCGGAAACGTCCCATTGAGGAAAAGGATGCAGACACTGTGGTGCAACTGATGATGGAGGATGAGCAGCCCGCCATCAGCTCTGCATCCGAGGCCTCCACCCTCACCACCACCGCCACCACCCCTGTTCGCAGCAGCCGCCCAGCAAGGCCTGGGGAGGAGGCCAGTTCACTGTCACAAGTTGGCGACCTGTCACTCAGCAGTATTTTTACCCCAGGCACCATCAGGGTATTGTCTGCTGTTGTTGGCGATTTGGAGGAGGAGATGCTGATGGGCACTTTGGGGGATGAGGGATTGGACAGCAAGACTGTGGCGACAGTCAAGCAGCCCATCCATGCATCAGGAGAGGAGTTTGGGGGGTCATCATCCCAGCAGGACATGATTCAGGAGGGGGAGGATGATCATGATGATGATGACGTGGTGACAGACAAAGACTGGGTGCCGCCACCACCAGCACCTGGGGATGTCATCATCAGCAGCTCTGAGGAGGAGGAGGAGGATGCACTTGTGGGCCTTGCAAGGAGGCGCATCATTGCAAGCATTGGCAGCAGTAGGCAGGTCCCACAGCCTGCTGGTGTCTCAGGCTCAGCAGCAGCAGCATCTGCCAGTACCACCACCAGCCGCACCCAAGCCCACGCCCCAACCACCACAGGGAGACAGGCAGCAGCGGCTCCAGGCCGTAGGGGGTTGTTTTTGTCACCAATCTGGCGATTTTTCACCATGCCCACAGTGTACAGCAAGTACGCCACTTGCAACCACTGTCAGCGGAAGTTGAGCAGAGGTGCAGACCCCTTAAAGTTCAGCACCAGCTCGCTCATCAACCACCTTGCTGCGAAACATTTCCACCAGCATAAGGAGTTCCAGAGGCTGAAGGCATCTGGTGCTGGCAGTGGCACCACACCCATCACTGCACAGCCTTCAGCAGCAGCAGCAGCAGCAACAGCAGCCACCCGCCCTCCTGCTCCTCCAGCAGCACCAGCAAGAGTGCGGAAACGCACTGCTCCTCCCCCCTCTGCAACTCCTGCCGCCGACACTGAAGCCTGTTCTGGCAGCCAGTCCTCAGTGGCCTCCTCTGCTGTGTCCGCTGATTCCCGTGCCAGCAAAAGGCCACGCCAGAGCCTTTTGAGCGAGTCCTTCCAGGGGGTGGTTAGGGCTCTGCCTCCCAGCAGCCGTCGCGTGCGTCAGCTGAACGGCTTGCTGGCACGGGCCATGTGCTCCCAACTCCTGCCGTACACGCTCGTGCAGGAGGGGAGCGACATGCGTGCGCTGCTTGCTTGTGCAGCCCCAGACTGGCAGCTCCCCAGCAGACACTTTTTCGCCCGCAAGGCCATTCCTGCACTGCACCGCTTTGTGATGGCCAATGTGGAGCGAGGGCTGGAGCACGCGGTTGGTGAAAGGGTCCACGTCACCATGGACTCCTGGAGCAGCCGCTTCGGGACAGGCCGCTACCTGTCCTTCACTGTCCACTGGGTCAGCTTGGTGGAAGGGGGTGAGGATGGGAGAGCAGCAGCGGGCACAGCAGCAGCAGCAACACAGTGGTTGGTGCCACCCCGCAGGGTCAGGGGAACTGCAGCAGGTTCCTCCGATCCTCTGCCATCCTCCGGCACACCTGGCCAAACCCCCCACCTCAGCAGCAGCGTGAAGGCCCGCCACTGCCAAGTGCTGCTGCAGTTGGTCATCCTTGGGAAGACCAAACTGACGGCAACCCATGTGTTGGCCAAACTCCAGGAGCAGGAAAGGATTTGGCTGACCCCCAGAGGCCTCAGAGTCGGAGAGGTGGTGGCCGACAATGGGGCCAATCTGGTTGCCGCAATAGACAGGGGAAACCTGACCCACATCCCCTGTCTTGCCCACGTGCTAAACCTGGTGGTGCAGAAGTTCTTGCGCACCTACCAGGGGATGGGCGAACTGCTGGAAACGGCAAGGAACGTTGTGCGTCACTTCCGGCGCTCGGCTGCAGCCTGTGCGAGCCTGGAAGACGTGCAAAAGGAGCTGGAGCTGCCACGCCATCGGCTGATCCTTGACGTTCCAACTCGCTGGAACTCCACCCTGGCGATGTTGGAGCGTCTGGTTGAACAGAAGCACGCTGTCAACCAGTACCTTGCCCAGGCCACTGTTTCGCCACTCAGAGAAGGGACAAGACCAGCAACATCCCGTCCATCGTCCCCGATGATGACTGGAGGCACATGCAGCAGGTGTGCTTAGTGCTGGCTCCCTTTCTGCAGGCCACTAACATGGTGAGCAGGGACCATGCTATGGTCTGCGAGTGGGTGCCCCTGGTTTGTCTGCTGAACAGGGCCCTCGATGCTTTGCTGGAACAGGGAGCGGCAGCCTTGGACCAGCAGGAGCGGCAAGCAGCTGCACAGTCCACCTCTGAGGGGGAGGAGGAGGAGGACTTGGTGGAGGTCCCTGACCTTGCTGCTGATGAGGGGGATCAGCACAGCGCAGCTGAGTTGGTGCGGGGGTGGAGAGAGGATGAGGTGGCAGAGGAGGAGGATGAGGACAGCACTGCCGTCGATGTGCCAGCACACGTGGCCCGCCTCTTCCCAATGGCAGCGCACATGCTGACGTGCCTGCGCAAGGACCCCAGGGTGATCCAGATGAAGCAGAGGGAGGACATCTGGATCAGCATGATGTTGGACCCACGCCTCAAGGGGAAGTTGAGCCAGTTCCTGCCGCCTGCAGGAGGAGACCCAGCGCAACAAATAAGGAGCTTGCAGCAGGCCCTTGTTGAGCGCTTGGAGGAAGCCTTCCCCCAGCCTTCCACCCCCACTGTCCAGCCAGCACAGAGGCAGCAGCAGGTGCCTGCATCCAGCAGCAAGCGCCCCACAGACCTGCTGTCTCTCAGCAACGAGCTCTACAGGACTGTAGAGGCTCCGGCAGCAGTGACTAGAGAGGAGGTGCATGCAGCAGCATCCTCCTCCGGTCACAGCCAGCGCCTGATTCGAATGGTGGCTGACTACATGGGGTCCTACAGCGGGCTTGACAGCGATGCCCCTGTTGATCCCATGGAGTATTGGGTCAAGCGCCTGGAGATCTGGAGCGAGCTGGCGCAGTACGCCCTGGAAGTGCTGTCCTGCCCCCCTTCCAGCGTGCTGTCCGAGCACTGCTTCAGTGCAGCTGGTGGTGTGGTCACCGAGAAACGCTCACGTCTGTCTCACAAGTCTGTGGACAGACTGACGTTTCTCAAGATGAACCAGGCGTGGGTG
Source organism: Hyperolius riggenbachi (assembly GCF_040937935.1). Lineage (NCBI taxonomy): Eukaryota > Metazoa > Chordata > Amphibia > Anura > Hyperoliidae > Hyperolius > Hyperolius riggenbachi. Next base: position 237,819,161 of record NC_090650.1, read on the forward strand.
GAAGGTGAGTTCCTGGCCCCTGTTGTCGGCGAGAGGGGGACATGAACTGGCTGCCGGAAGAACCATCGTTAATGTGCCTTACCACCCTTTACCACCTCCTGGCTCCTGCTCACTAAGCCAGCCTGGTTCACTTTGACTATTACGTCGCCTGCAGCCACACATTTTACATCTACAGTGGGCTGCTGTGTACTGCCCTTCTGTTGTCTGTCTGTCTGTGTTTCCCCACTGCCAGGGTACACAGATTTACCTTCTGCTGCCACTCTGCCACCAGCTATTACGTCCAACAATAGCTACTCTCATTACTCCTCCATTCCTCCTGCTGCTGCTGCTGTCTGTCTGTGTTTCCCACTGCCAGGGTACACAGAATTACCTTCTGCTGCCACTCTGCCACCAGCTATTACGTCCAACAATAGCTATATCTGTGTAATTTGCTGTAAAAAAAAAAAAAAAGTAAACCATTAAAAAAAAAAAAAAAAAAAAGGTTTAATTTTTCTGAGGTGCCCGGGTTGAAAACTGTGTTGTCCCAGTTGAATATTGGACACGATGTGGGCTGCACGACCACTGTCTGGGACCTCCTGTTGTGTTTATTTACAGCCCTGGTATCAACGCTAGGTACCAGGGCTATTATGTCACGCTGCCTACCTACCTGCTGCCACACTCACACTACTCCTCCATTCCTCCTGCTGCTGCCTGTCTGTGTTTCCCCACTGCCAGGGTACACAGATTTACCTTCTGCTGCCACTCTGCCACCAGCTATTACGTCCAACAATAGCTACTCTCATTACTCCTCCATTCCTCCTGCTGCTGCTACTGTCTGTCTGTGTTTCCCACTGCCAGGGTACACAGAATTACCTTCTGCTGCCACTCTGCCACCAGCTATTACGTCCAACAATAGCTACTCTCATTACTCCTCCATTCCTCCTGCTGCTGCTGCTGTCTGTCTGTGTTTCCCACTGCCAGGGTACACAGAATTACCTTCTGCTGCCACTCTGCCACCAGCTATTACGTCCAACAATAGCTATATCTGTGTAATTTGCTGTAAAAAAAAAAAAAAAAAGTAAACCATTAAAAAAAAAAAAAAAAAAGGTTTAATTTTTCTGAGGTGCCCGGGTTGAAAACTGTGTTGTCCCAGTTGTGTATTGGACACGATGTGGGCTGCACGACCGCTGTCTGGGACCTCCTGTTGTGTTTATTTACAGCCCTGGTATCAACGCTAGGTACCAGGGCTATTATGTCACGCTGCCTACCTACCTGACTGCCTGCTGCCACACACTCATCCTCCTCCTCCTGCTGCTGAATTTACCTCCTGCTGTCTGTGTGTTTCCACTGCCAGGGAGCACATACAATGGCGCTTCCAACATGCGTGCGCCACCAGCTCTTTATTACGCTCAAAAATAGCTGCATTTCTTTAAAAAAACAAAAAAAATATATTCTTTTTATTAATACTTTGTGATATTATTTTTAGAGGTGTCCGGGTTGAAAACTGTGTTGTCCCAGTTGTGTATTAGACATGATGTGGGCTTCACGACCGCTGTCTGGAACCTCATGCTGTGTATTTACGGCCTGGTACCACCGCTAGGTACCACACAGCCTATTATGTCTCGCTGCCTGCCTCATTGACTGCCTGCTGCCACACAATCATCCTCCTCCTCCTGCTGCTGCTGCTGAATTTACCTCATGCTGTCTGTGTGTTTCCACTGCCAGGGAGCACATACAATGGCGCTTCCAACATGCGTGCGCCACCAGCTATTTATTACGCTCAAAAATAGCTGCATTTCTTTAAAAAAAATATATAAAAGAGAAATAAGTGAAGAAGAAGAAGACGATATAGTAGAAGAAGAAGATATAGAAAAAGAAGAAGATGAAATAGAAAAGTTATAATAAGAAGAGGATATAGAAAAAGAAGATATAGAAAAAGAAGATATAGAAGAAGAAGATGAAGAAGAAGACGATGAAGAAGATGAAGAAGAAGATGAAGATGAAGAAGATGAAGAAGAAGATGAAGAAGATGAAGATGAAGAAGAAGACGATGAAGAAGAAGATGATGAAGAAGAAGAAGATGAAGAAGATGAAGAAGAAGAAGAAGACAATGAAGAAGAAGATGATGAAGATGAAGAAGATGAAGAAGATGAAGAAGAAGAAGATGAAGAAGTAGAAGATGAAGAAGAAGAAGAAAATGAAGAAGAAGAAGATATAGAAGAAGAAGAAGAAGAAGAAGATATAGAAGAAGAAGAAGAAGAAGAAGATATAGAAGAAGAAGAAGAAGAAGAAGAAGATATAGAAGATAAAGAAGAAGAAGAAGAAGTATATACACTACTGAACAGAATTTTGGACACAACTTCTCTTCTCTTTCCACCTTTTTTTTTAAAGGAACTTCCCCACATAATCACTTGCTGTTGTTACTTGGGAAAAAAAGATGTTTCTTGCATCATTCACCCTCAAAACAAGTGTTGGAAGCTATTTAAGGCCAATTCGAATAGTCAGCTCGAATAATGAGCTCAAATACCGACTCGAATAGTGAGCTCGAAGTCCGAGGTCGAATCGAATAGCAAAAAATATTCAATTTGAATATTCGACCGAATTCGAATAATTTACTATTCGAATTCGACCAAACTCGAATAATAAAAAGGGGTATCCGAGCATCACTATTTCTTACCACTTAATATTATCTATATATATAATAGAGTAAGTGCATCAACCTTCAAGCAAGAAGAAGAAGTAGCGCCCTGCCCCCAGGGCTGGTCCAAGCAAGAAGAAGGGGCTGGTCCAAGCTAGAAGAAGAAGTAGTGTCATATCAAACCAAGGGCACAGAGGGATAATTTGAATATTCCGTAGCCGTGCATTGTGGGTAACCACAAATGTTCACTTATAGTTGAATTATTGCAGATTTGCTTCTGTTTTAAGAAGTACAATTACACCAAGCTTTGCTTTTTATAGTAGGAGGGCTTTTTGGTCTCTTCTATCCTCCTATACATTCTTAGTAGTTTGGGTCACCCTGAGCTGCTTGGTTAGTCTGTTGTACTGGTCCAAGCCCCTTCTCATACAGCCATATCAAATCCTGCTATGTACTGATGAGGACCAAACGTCTGAAATAGGCTGTCACAAGTGGGTTTGATATGACTGTGTAAAACTTAAAGCTATAGGCTTGCTTGCCTTACCAAGGGTGAAAAGGAATAATTTGCATATTTAGTAGCGGTGCATTGTGGGTAATCACAAATGTTCACTTACAGCTAAATTTTTGCAGAGTTTCTTCTGTTTTAAGAAGGCAAATTACACCAAGCGTTGATTTTTTTAGTAGAAGGTCTTTTTGGTCCCTTTTAACCACCTATACATTCCGAGTGGTTTGGGTCACCCTGAGCTGCTTGGTTAATCTGTTGTACAGGTCCAAGCCCTATCTCATACAGCCATATCAATCCTTGCCATGTACAGATGAGGACCAAAAGTCTGAAACAGGCTGTCACATGTGAGTTTGATATGGCTGTGTAAAATTTAAAGCTATAGGCTTGCTATACACCAGCGGTTTTGGATGCTTGCTTGGCTTACTAAGAGTGAAAAGGAATTACTTGCAAATTTAGTAGCAGTGCTTTGTGGGTAACCACAAATGTTCACTTATAGCTGAATTATTGCATATTTCCTTCTGTTTTAGGAAGGCAAATTACACCAAACTTTGCTTTTTTTAGTAGGAGGTCTTTTTGGCCCCTTTTATCCCCCTATACATTCCGAGTGGTTTGGGTCACCCTGAGCTGCTTTGGTACTCTGTTGTACTGGTCCAAGCCCTATCTCATATAGCCGTATCAATCCCTGCCATGTACTGATGAGGACCAAAAGTCTGAAATAAGCGTCTACATGTAGGTTTGATATGTCTGTGTAAGATTTAAAGCTATATACTTGCTATATACCAGCGGCTCTGGATGCTTGCTTGGTTTACCAAGGGGGAAAAGGGGTAATTTGCATATTTAGTAGCAGTGCATTGTGGGAACCACAAATGTTCACTTATAGCTGAATTATTGCAGATTTCCTTCTGTTTTAAAAAGGCAAATTACACCAATACAGTGTGCGGCATTGCAGGAAGTGACGACAGTGGAACGCATGATGGAACACAGAAGAAGTGAGTCATCCCTGCCCACTGCCTCTTACTAATAGTGGCGGCTGCTACTGTGCTTAAGCAGGAGGAGGGGGGGGGGGGGTTCCTGCTGAGCTTAAGCTGGAGGGGGAGTGCACATTGGGGACCCAGGTGAGGGGGGGGGCGTCCTGCTGAGCTTAAGCTGGAGGTAGAGCACACATGGGGGACCCCCTTCCTGCTCTCTACCCTCTTATGCGGCGTATGCTACGCCGCGGGTCGGCTAGCAAATATATAATATTGATAGCAGCACACTACAATCCTTTTAAAGAGTATCTCTGTAAAAAGGATATTCATAACATCAAATTAAACAAATATCTGTCCTCCCTTTGTATACCAGAGAAAAACCTAATCAACATTTTTATGAATTCTGTCTTGTAAAACAAGGAGTATGCTAATAAATTCTAAACCTGGTGTCATATAAATAGCCCTTGTGTGACAAGATTCTAGGAATTTAACACCTACAGCTAATACAGGTGATAATGCATAAATATGTAATGGCAATTACATACAGTACACCTGTATAGCAAGGCCATGTAAAGTAGTGATGATGACAGACAATAAGCTATTTATAGAAAAAAGACATTAATAGCTGTAAAACTAAATTAGTTTGGTTGCTTTAGCTGAGGTGGACATTAGTATCTTAAATGCGTGTGAAGAAAGAAACAAAACTGTAATAGCATCTGAAGAGTACAACCTGGTCAGATGACTGTATATGCTTACTTAAAGTGGACCTGAACTCTTGCACAGGACAGAAGGAAAACATATAGACATGCACCCTGTATGAATTTAGTGAGTTTGAGAGGCTTTTTAGCCCTATGCAGTGAATATCTATCAGGTGCATCTTGGTTAGATGCGCGACCCTTTCATTTTCTCCCCATTGCATAAAATTAGCTGTTTACCTCACACTCCAAAAATTACCCAAATAAAATGTTTAATTAAAAAAAAATACAATCCAAAAAAACCCCATAAATAGTTATCTAAGGGTCTGAACTTTTTAAATATGTATAGGAGTATATTAATATATTTTTTTTAATTATGGGCTTGTAAATAGTGATGGACGCAAATTGAAAAAATGCGCCTTAATTTCCAAATAAAATATCAGCACCATACATTGTGATAGGGACATAATTTAAATGGTGTGATAAGTGGGACAAATGGGCAAATAAAATACATGGATTTTAATTACGGTAACATGTATTAATTTCAAACTATAATGATCAAAAACTGAGAAATAATGATTTTTTTTCTATTTCTTTCTTTATATTCCTGTTAAAATGGATTTAGAATAAAATAATTCTTAGCAAAATGTATCACCCAAAGAAAGCCTAATTGGTGGCGGAAAAAAACAAGATATAGATCTATTAATTGTGATGAGTAGCAATAAAGTTATTGGCAAATGAATGGGACGTGAAATTTGCTCAGATGCAAAAAAGAACAACCCTGTGGGCTGAAGTGGTTAAAGAGACTCTCTAATAAAAAAAAAATAAACATCTGGGGCTACTTTCCTTGGGAGGAGGAAGCCTCAGGGTCGCAATGAGGCTTCTCCGACCCCTTTAGCTTCGGGTAATCCAGTACTGGCTCCCCATAAAATACCTTCGACAAGGCTTGACAAGAGGGCATAGGCAATAGCTGAACCCGATCGATCTGCTCTACTGCGAAGGTGCAAACCTGGGAAGCCTCTAAGGATTCAGAGGTTTCCTTCTTTTTAAAGAACAAGCGACACCTATGCTTACCTAGAAATTAAAAACACATATATAAGTAGATAAATACTACCTCTACTTACATAACAGATGTATTGTGCTATCCACATAATGATTCCTGTGAATTTTACAAAGGAAAAGCAGAAAATCCTATTGCAGGCAATGGCCATCTTGCCAAGCTAATGCTGACATCATATCTTCCCTGACTCTTGTTTTCCCCCTCCTTTCTCTTGCTCATTGTGTATTAATTAGCTGCCCTCCTCCCAGAGTTTTTTTTTTTTATTTACACATCCAATCACTGAGTCACCTCAGCTTTGCTTGTAAACACAAGTGATCAGCTAGGCAAGGAAATAAATGGAAGAGGAGGAATATATTATTGATAAAAAGAACTCCCAGCATTCAAAAGAACTCCCAGCATTCAACTTTTTGGCACTGTTTGGCACTGTTTGGCACTAGGGCCAGTGCTCCTATAGTATGTAATAACTCCAAACCATAACACCAGAAAAGAGTTTTGAATGCAGGATTAGCATCTTTATCACTTAATACACTCAGACCAGTTGCTGTTGAAATTTGATTTTTATGGTGACAATACCACTTTAAGTAGGTAGCCATGTCAGGTCTGTTTTAAGCAGGGAAACGTTATGGCTTGAATAATTAAAGGTTGAAACCCTGCAGAAGGCAACCTGCTGGTGTCCAGGAAAAGTAAATGACTACTCCAGGTGGATAATGCTACCAACACGTCAAGCAAGAAGTCACAAGCTCCTCATGATTACTGTTTAAATGTGATTAATTTACACAAATAATATATACACCTTTATTTTTGTTACATTTTAGAAATTTCTTTGACCATGTCCTTTTGTGTGTTGTGTTCCTAAAGTTTTTCATTTCAAAAGATGCTCCTGGTTTTAACAGACCATCTGATGGTATCAATTACAAGCACAGCAGGCAACAATAATGTTTTTTGAAATGTTCTTTCAATCTAAAATGTTTTTCATGCTCATAATTTTTCAAATAACCTCTTCTCCAACAGCTACACATCTAATATGAAATGCATAAAGTTCAAACACACCAAGCACAAAGCCCAGGCTTAAATATTTTGGTCAACGGGCATTCTTTTCCACTCAATTGTCCCTACTCAAACAGTACAAAATAGATAAATGGAACAGCCTCTCCCTTTCTAATACTTAAGAAATCTTAGATCATACAAGAGGGCTTAT